>NW_023366951.1:0-67253 GCF_902167145.1 Zea mays
TTCCTTGCCATAGATCACATTCTTGGATTTCTGGTGGAGACCATTTCTTGGTCAAAAATCCGTACGTGTTAGCCTTTGGTATTTTTGAAAATGGTCATTCATGGCTATTTTCGACAAAAATGGGGGTTGTGTGGCCATTGATCATCGACTAGAGGCTCATACACCTCACCCCACATATGTTTCCTTGCCATAGATCACATTCTTGGATTTCTGGTGGAGACCATTTCTTGGTCAAAAATCCGTAGGTGTTAGCCTTCGGTATTATTGAAAATGGTCATTCATGCCTATTTTCGACAAAAATGGGGGTTGTGTGGCCATTGATCATCGACCAGATGCTCATACACCTCACCCCACATATGTTTCCTTGCCATAGATCACATTCTTGGATTTCTGGTGGAGACCATTTCTTGGTCTAAAATTCGTAGGTGTTAGCCTCTAGTATTATTGAAAATGGTCGCTCATGGCTATTCTCAAGGTCGCTCATGGCTATTTTCATAAAAAATGGGGGTTGTGTGGCCATTTATCATCGACTAGAGGCTCATAAACCTCACCCCACATATGTTTCCTTGCCATAGATTACATTCTTGGATTTCTGGTGGAGACCATTTCTTGGTTAAAAACTCGTACGTGTTAGCCTTCGGTATTATTGAAAATGGTCATTCATGGCTATTTTCGGCAAAATGGGGGTTGTGTGGCCATTGATCGTCGACCAGAGGCTCATACACCTCACCCCACATATGTTTCCTTGCCATAGATCACATTCTTGGATTTCTGGTGGAGACCATTTCTTGGTCAAAAATCCGTAGGTGTTAGCCTTCGGTATTATTGTAAATGGTCATTCATGGCTATTTTCGACAAAAATGGGGGTTGTGTGGCCATTGATCATCGACCAGAGGCTCATACACCTCACTACACATATGTTTCCTTGCCATAGATCACATTCTTGGATTTATGGTGGACACCATTTCTTGGTCAAAAATCCATAGGTGTTAGCCTTCGATATTATTGAAAATGGTCGTTCATGGCTATTTTCGACAAAAATGGAGGTTGTGTGGCCATTGATCATCGACCAGAGGCTCATACACCTCACCCCACATATGTTTCCTTGCCATAGATCACATTCTTGGATTTCTGGTGGAGACCATTTCTTGGTCAAAAATCCGTAGGTGTTAGCCTTCGGTATTATTGAAAATGGTCGTTCATGGCTATTTTCGACAAAAATGGGGGTTGTGTGGCCATTGATCATCGACCAGACGCTCATACACCTCACCCCACATATGTTTCCTTGCCATAGATCACATTCTTGGATTTCTGGTGGAGACCATTTCTTGGTCTAAAATCCGTAGGTGTTAGCCTCTAGTATTATTGAAAATGGTCGCTCATGGCTATTTTCAAGGTCGCTCATGGCTATTTTCATAAAAAATGGGGGTTGTGTGGCCATTTATCATCGACTAGAGGCTCATAAACCTCACCCCAGATATGTTTCCTTGCCATAGATTACATTCTTGGATTTCTGGTGGAAACCATTTCTTGGTTAAAAACTCGTACGTGTTAGCCTTCGGTATTATTGAAAATGGTCATTCATGGCTATTTTCGGCAAAATGGGGGTTGTGTGGCCATTGATCGTCGACCAGAGGCTCATACACCTCACCCCACATATGTTTCCTTGTCGTAGATCACATTCTTGGATTTCTGGTGGAGACCATTTCTTGGTCAAAAATCCGTAGGTGTTAGCCTTCGATATTATTGAAAATGGTCATTCATGGTTATTTTCGGCAAAATTGGGGTTGTGTGGCCATTGATCGTCGACCAGAGGCTCATACACCTCACCCCACATATGTTTACTTGTCGTAGATCACATTCTTGGATTTCTGGTGGAGACCATTTCTTGGTCAAAAATCCGTAGGTGTTAGCCTTCGATATTATTGAAAATGGTCGTTCATGGCTATTTTCGACAAAAATGGGGGTTGTGTGGCCATTGATCATCGACCAGAGGCTCATACACCTCACCCCACATATGTTTCCTTGCCATAGATCACATTCTTGGATTTCTGGTGGAGACCATTTCTTGGTCAAAAATCCGTAGGTGTTAGCCTTCGGTATTATTGAAAATGGTCGTTCATGGCTATTTTCGACAAAAATGGGGGTTGTGTGGCCATTGATCATCGACCAGACGCTCATACACCTCACCCCACATATGTTTCCTTGCCATAGATCACATTCTTGGATTTCTGGTGGAGACCATTTCTTGGTCTAAAATCCGTAGGTGTTAGCCTCTAGTATTATTGAAAATGGTCGCTCATGGCTATTTTCAAGGTCGCTCATGGCTATTTTTCATAAAAAATGGGGGTTGTGTGGCCATTGATCGTCGACCAGAGGCTCATACACCTCACCCCACATATGTTTCCTTGCCATAGATCACATTCTTGGATTTCTGGTGGAGACCATTTCTTGGTCAAAAATCCGTAGGTGTTAGCCTTCGGTATTATTGAAAATGGTCGTTCATGGCTATTTTCGACAAAAATGGGGGTTGTGTGGCCATTGATCATCGACCAGACGCTCATACACCTCACCCCACATATGTTTCCTTGCCATAGATCACATTCTTGGATTTCTGGTGGAGACCATTTCTTGGTCTAAAATCCGTAGGTGTTAGCCTCTAGTATTATTGAAAATGGTCGCTCATGGCTATTTTCAAGGTCGCTCATGGCTATTTTCATAAAAAATGGGGGTTGTGTGGCCATTTATCATCGACTAGAGGCTCATAAGCCTCACCCCACATATGTTTCCTTGCCATAGATTACATTCTTGGATTTCTGGTGGAAACCATTTCTTGGTTAAAAACTCGTACGTGTTAGCCTTCGGTATTATTGAAAATGGTCATTCATGGCTATTTTTGGCAAAATGGGGGTTGTGTGGCCATTGATCATCGACCAGAGGCTCGTACACCTCACCCCACATATGTTTCCTTGCCATAGATCACATTCTTGGATTTCTGGTGGAGACCATTTCTTGGTCAAAAATCCGTACGTGTTAGCCTTTGGTATTTTTTGAAAATGATCATTCATGGCTATTTTCGACAAAAATGGGGGTTGTGTGGCCATTGATCATCGACTAGAGGCTCATACACCTCACCCCACATATGTTTCCTTGCCATAGATCACATTCTTGGATTTCTGGTGGAGACCATTTCTTGGTCAAAAATCCGTAGGTGTTAGCCTTCGGTATTATTGAAAATGGTCATTCATTGCTATTTTCGACAAAAATGGGGGTTGTGTGGCCATTGATCATCGACCAGACGCTCATACACCTCACCCCACATATGTTTCCTTGCCATAGATCACATTCTTGGATTTCTGGTGGAGACCATTTCTTGGTCTAAAATCCGTAGGTGTTAGCCTCTAGTATTATTGAAAATGGTCGCTCATGGCTATTTTCAAGGTCGCTCATGGCTATTTTCATAAAAAATGGAGCTTGTGTGGCCATTTATCATCGACTAGAGGCTCATAAACCTCACCCCACATATGTTTCCTTGCCATAGATTACATTCTTGGATTTCTGGTGGAGACCATTTCTTGGTCAAAAATCCGTAGGTGTTAGCCTTCGGTATTATTGTAAATGGTCATTCATGGCTATTTTCGACAAAAATGGGGGTTGTGTGGCCATTGATCATCGACCAGAGGCTCATACACCTCACTACACATATGTTTCCTTGCCATAGATCACATTCTTGGATTTATGGTGGAGACCATTTCTTGGTCAAAAATCCGTAGGTGTTAGCCTTCAATGTCATTGAAAATGGTCGTTCATGGCTATTTTCGACAAAAATTAGGGTTGTGTGGCCATTGATCGTCGACCAGAGGCTCATACACCTCACCCCACATATGTTTCCTTGCCATAGATCACATTCTTGGATTTCTGGTGGAGACCATTTCTTGGTCAAAAATCCGTAGGTGTTAGCCTTCGGTATTATTGAAAATGGTCGTTCATGGCTATTTTCGACAAAAATGGGGGTTGTGTGGCCATTGATCATCGACCAGACGCTCATACACCTCACCCCACATATGTTTCCTTGCCATAGATCACATTCTTGGATTTCTGGTGGAGACCATTTCTTGGTTAAAAACTCGTACGTGTTAGCCTTCGGTATTATTGAAAATGGTCATTCATGGCTATTTTCGGCAAAATGGGGGTTGTGTGGCCATTGATCATCGACCAGAGGCTCGTACACCTCACCCCACATATGTTTCCTTGCCATAGATCACATTCTTGGATTTCTGGTGGAGACCATTTCTTGGTTAAAAATCCGTACGTGTTAGCCTTTGGTATTTTTGAAAATGGTCATTCATGGCTATTTTCGACAAAAATGGGGGTTGTGTGGCCATTGATCATCGACTAGAGGCTCATACACCTCACCCCACATATGTTTCCTTGCCATAGATCACATTATTGGATTTTTGGTGGAGACCATTTCTTGGTAAAAAATCCGTAGGTGTTAGCCTTCGGTATTATTGAAAATGGTCGTTCATGGCTATTTTCGACAAAAATGGGGGTTGTGTGGCCATTGATCATCGACCAGACGCTCATACACCTCACCCCACATATGTTTCCTTGCCATAGATCACATTCTTGGATTTCTGGTGGAGACCATTTCTTGGTCTAAAATCCGTAGGTGTTAGCCTCTAGTATTATTGAAAATGGTCGCTCATGGCTATTTTCAAGGTCGCTCATGGCTATTTTCATAAAAAATTGGGGTTGTGTGGCCATTTATCATCGACTAGAGGCTCATAAACCTCACCCCACATATGTTTCATTGCCATAGATTACATTCTTGGATTTCTGGTGGAAACCATTTCTTGGTTAAAAACTCGTACGTGTTAGCCTTCGGTATTATTGAAAATGGTCATTCATGGCTATTTTCGGCAAAATGGGGGTTGTGTGGCCATTGATCGTCGACCAGAGGCTCATACACCTCACCCTACATATGTTTCCTTGTCGTAGATCACATTCTTGGATTTCTGGTGGAGACCATTTCTTGGCCAAAAATCCGTAGGTGTTAGCCTTCGGTATTATTGAAAATGGTCGTTCATGGCTATTTTCGGCAAAATGGGGGTTGTGTGGCCATTGATCATCGACCAGAGGATCATACACCTCACCCCACATATGTTTCCTTGCCATAGATCAC
Organism: Zea mays; assembly: GCF_902167145.1. NCBI lineage: Eukaryota > Viridiplantae > Streptophyta > Magnoliopsida > Poales > Poaceae > Zea > Zea mays. The sequence goes on from NW_023366951.1 coordinate 5,186, forward strand.
ATTCTTGGATTCCTGGTGGAGACCATTTCTTGGTCAAAAATCCATACGTGTTAGCCTTTGGTATTTTTGAAAATGGTCATTCATGGCTATTTTCGACAAAAATGGGGGTTGTGTGGCCATTGATCATCGACTAGAGGCTCATACACCTCACCCCACATATGTTTCCTTGCCATAGATCACATTCTTGGATTTCTGGTGGAGACCATTTCTTGGTCAAAAATCCGTAGGTGTTAGCCTTCGGTATTATTGAAAATGGTCGTTCATGGCTATTTTCGACAAAAATGGGGGTTGTGTGGCCATTGATCATCGACCAGACGCTCATACACCTCACCCCACATTTGTTTCCTTGCCATAGATCACATTCTTGGATTTCTGGTGGAGACCATTTCTTGGTCTAAAATCCGTAGGTGTTAGCCTCTAGTATTATTGAAAATGGTCGCTCATGGCTATTTTCAAGGTCGCTCATGGCTATTTTCATAAAAAATGGGGGTTGTGTGGCCATTTATCATCGACTAGAGGCTCATAAACCTCACCCCACATATGTTTCCTTGCCATAGATTACATTCTTGGATTTCTGGTGGAGACCATTTCTTGGTCAAAAACTCGTACGTGTTAGCCTTCGGTATTATTGAAAATGGTCGTTCATGGCTATTTTCGGCAAAATGGGGGTTCTGTGGCCATTGATCATCGACCAGAGGCTCGTACACCTCACCCCACATATGTTTCCTTGCCATAGATCACATTCTTGGATTTCTGGTGGAGACCATTTCTTGGTCAAAAATCCGTAGGTGTTAGCCTTCGATATTATTGAAAATGTTCGTTCATGGCTATTTTCGACAAAAATGGGGGTTGTGTGGCCATTGATCATCGACCAGAGGCTCATACACCTCACCCCACATATGTTTCCTTGCCATAGATCACATTCTTGGATTTCTGGTGGAGACCATTTCTTGGTCAAAAACTCGTACGTGTTAGCCTTCGGTATTATTGAAAATGGTCGTTCATGGCTATTTTCGGCAAAATGGGGGTTCTGTGGCCATTGATCATCGACCAGAGGCTCGTACAACTCACCCCACATATGTTTCCTTGCCATAGATCACATTCTTGGATTTCTGGTGGAGACCATTTCTTGGTCAAAAATCCGTAGGTGTTAGCCTTCGGTATTATTGAAAATGGTCGTTCATGGCTATTTTCGACAAAAATGGGGGTTGTGTGGCCATTGATCATCGACCAGAGGCTCATACACCTCACCCCACATATGTTTCTTTGCCATAGATCACATTCTTGGATTTCTGGTGGAGACCATTTCTTGGTCAAAAACTCGTACGTGTTAGCCTTCGGTATTACTGAAAATGGTCGTTCATGGCTATTTTCGGCAAAATGGGGGTTCTGTGGCCATTGATCATCGACCAGAGGCTCGTACACCTCACCCCACATATGTTTCCTTGCCATAGATCACATTCTTGGATTTCTGGTGGAGACCATTTCTTGGTCAAAAATCCGTAGGTGTTAGCCTTCGGTATTATTGAAAATGGTCGTTCATGGCTATTTTCGGCAAAATGGGGGTTCTGTGGCCATTGATCATCGACCAGAGGCTCGTACACCTCACCCCACATATGTTTCCTTGCCATAGATCACATTCTTGGATTTCTAGTGGAGACCATTTCTTGGTCAAAAATCCGTAGGTGTTAGCCTTCGGTATTATTGAAAATGGTCGTTCATGGCTATTTTCGACAAAAATGGGGGTTGTGTGGCCATTGATCATCGACCAGAGGCTCATACACCTCACCCCACATATGTTTCCTCGCCATAGATCACATTCTTGGATTTCTGGTGGAGACCATTTCTTGGTCAAAAATCCGTAGGTCTTAGCCTCTAATATTATTGAAAATGGTCGCTCATGGCTATTTTCGGCAAAATGGGGGTTCTGTGGCCATTGATCGTCGACCAGAGGCTCATACACCTCACCCCACATATGTTTCCTTGTCGTAGATCACATTCTTGGATTTCTGGTGGAGACCATTTCTTGGTCAAAAATCCGTAGGTGTTAGCCTTCGATATTATTGAAAATGGTCGTTCATGGCTATTTCCGACAAAAATGGGGGTTGTGTGGCCATTGATCATCGACCAGAGGCTCATACACCTCACCCCACATATGTTTCCTTGCCATAGATCACATTCTTGTATTTCTGGTGGAGACCATTTCTTGGTCAAAAATCTGTAGGTGTTAGCCTTCGGTATTATTGAAAATGGTCGTTCATGGCTATTTTCGACAAAAATGGGGGTTGTGTGGCCATTGATCATCGACCAGACGCTCATACACCTCACCCCACATATGTTTCCTTGCCATAGATCACATTCTTGGATTTCTGGTGGAGACCATTTCTTGGTCTAAAATCCGTAGGTGTTAGCCTCTAGTATTATTGAAAATGGTCGCTCATGGCTATTTTCAAGGTCGCTCATGGCTATTTTCATAAAAAATGGGGGTTGTGTGGCCATTTTCATCGACTAGAGGTTCATAAACCTCACCCCACATATGTTTCCTTGCCATAGATCACATTCTTGGATTTCTGGTGGAGACCATTTCTTGGTCAAAAATCCGTACGTGTTAGCCTTTGGTATTTTTGAAAATGGTCGTTCATGGCTTGGTCGATGATCAATGGCCACACAACCCCCATTTTTTATGAAAATAGCCATGAGCGACCATTTTTAATAATACTAGAGGCTAAGACCTACGGATTTTTGACCAAGAAATGGTCCAGAAATCCAAGAATGTGATCTATGGCAAGGAAACATATGTGGGGTGAGGTGTATGAGCCTCTCGTCGATGATCAATGGCCACACAACCCCCATTTTTGTCAAAAATAGCCATGAATGACCATTTACAATAATACCGAAGGCTAACACCTACGGATTTTTGACCAAGAAATGGTCTCCACCAGAAATCCAAGAATGTGATCTATGGCAAGGAAACATATGTGGGGTGAGGTGTATGAGCCTATGGTCGATGATCAATGGCCACACAACCCCAATTTTTGTCGAAAATAGCCATGAACGACCATTTTCAATAATATCGAAGGCTAACACCTACGGATTTTTGACCAAGAAATGGTCTCCACCAGAAATCCAAGAATGTGATCTACGACAAGGAAACATATGTGGGGTGAGGTGTATGAGCCTCTGGTCGACGATCAATGGCCACACAACCCCCATTTTGCCGAAAATAGCCATGAATGACCATTTTCAATAATACCGAAGGCTAACACGTACGAGTTTTTAACCAAGAAATGGTTTCCACCAGAAATCCAAGAATGTAATCTATGGCAAGGAAACATATGTGGGGTGAGGTTTATGAGCCTCTAGTCGATGATAAATGGCCACACAACCCCCATTTTTATGAAAATAGCCATGAGCGACCTTGAAAATAGCCATGAGCGACCATTTTCAATAATACTAGAGGCTAACACCTACGGATTTTAGACCAAGAAATGGTCTCCACCAGAAATCCAAGAATGTGATCTATGGCAAGGAAACATATGTGGGGTGAGGTGTATGAGCGTCTGGTCGATGATCAATGGCCACACAACCCCCATTTTTGTCGAAAATAGCCATGAACGACCATTTTCAATAATACCGAAGGCTAACACCTACGGATTTTTGACCAAGAAATGGTCTCCACCAGAAATCCAAGAATGTGATCTATGGCAAGGAAACATATGTGGGGTGAGATTTATGAGCCTCTAGTCGATGATAAATGGCCACACAAACCCCATTTTTTTATGAAAATAGCCATGAGCGGCCATTTTCAATAATATTAGAGGCTAAGACCTACGGATTTTTGACCAAGAAATGGTCTCCACCAGAAATCCAAGAATGTGATCTATGACAAGGAAACATATGTGGGGTGAGGTGTATGAGCCTCTGGGCGATGATCAATGGCCACACAACCCCCATTTTTGTCGAAAATAGCCATGAACGACCATTTTCAATAATATCGAAGGCTAACACCTACGAATTTTTGACCAAGAAATGGTCTCCACCAGAAATCCAAGAATGTGATCTATGGCAAGGAAACATATGTGGGGTGAGGTGTACGAGCCTCTGGTCGATGATCAATGGCCACACAACCCCAATTTTTATGAAAATAGCCATGAGAGACCATTTTCAATAATACTAGAGGCTAAGACCTACGGATTTTTGACCAAGAAATGGTCTCCACCAGAAATCCAAGAATGTGATCTATGGCAAGGAAACATATGTGGGGTGAGGTGTATGAGCCTCTGGTCGATGATCAATGGCCACACAACCCCCATTTTTGTCGAAAATAGCCATGAATGACCATTTACAATAATACCGAAGGCTAACACCTACGGATTTTTGACCAAGAAATGGTCTCCACCAGAAATCCAAGAATGTGATCTATGGCAAGGAAACATATGTGGGGTGAGGTGTATGAGCCTCTAGTCGATGATCAATGGCCACACAACCCCCATTTTTGTCGAAAATAGCCATGAATGACCATTTTCAAAAATACCAAAGGCTAACACGTACGGATTTTTGACCAAGAAATGGTCTCCACCAGAAATCCAAGAATGTGATCTATGGCAAGGAAACATATGTGGGGTGAGGTGTATGAGCCTCTAGTCGATGATCAATGGCCACACAACCCCCATTTTTGTCGAAAATAGCCATGAATGACCATTTTCAAAAATACCAAAGGCTAACACGTACGGATTTTTGACCAAGAAATGGTCTCCACCAGAAATCCAAGAATGTGATCTATGGCAAGGAAACATATGTGGGGTGAGGTGTATGAGCCTCTGGTCGATGATCAATTGCCACACAACCCCCATTTTGTCGAAAATAGCCATGAACGACCATTTTCAATAATACCGAAGGCTAACACCTACGGATTTTTGACCAAGAAATGGTCTCCACCAGAAATCCAAGAATGTGATCTACGACAAGTAAACATATGTGGGGTGAGGTGTATGAGCCTCTGGTCGACGATCAATGGCCACACAACCCCCATTTTGCCGAAAATAGCCATGAATGACCATTTTCAATAATACCGAAGGCTAACACGTACGAGTTTTTAACCAAGAAATGGTTTCCACCAGAAATCCAAGAATGTAATCTATGGCAAGGAAACATATGTGGGGTGAGGTCTATGAGCCTCTAGTCGATGATAAATGGCCACACAACCCCCATTTTTTATGAAAATAGCCATGAGCGACCTTGAAAATAGCCATGAGCGACCATTTTCAATAATACTAGAGGCTAACACCTACGGATTTTAGACCAAGAAATGGTCTCCACCAGAAATCCTAGAATGTGATCTATTGCAAGGAAACATATGGGGGTGAGGTGGACGAGCCTCTGGTCGATGATCAATGGCCACACAACCCCCATTTTTGTCGAAAATAGCCATGAACGATCATTTACAATAATACCGAAGGCTAACACCTACGGATTTTTGACCAAGAAATGGTCTCCACCAGAAATCCAAGAATGTGATCTATGGCAAGGAAACATATGTGGGGTGAGGTTTATGAGCCTCTAGTCGATGATAAATGGCCACACAACCCCCATTTTTTATGAAAATAGCCATGAGCGACCTTGAAAATAGCCATGAGGGACCATTTTCAATAATACTAGAGGCTAACACCTACGGATTTTAGACCAAGAAATGGTCTCCACCAGAAATCCAAGAATGTGATCTATGGCAAGGAAACATATGTGGGGTGAGGTGTATGAGCCTCTGGTCGATGATCATTGGCCACACAACACCCATTTTTGTCGAAAATAGCCATGAACGACCATTTTCAATAATATCGAAGGCTAACACCTACGGATTTTTGACCAAGAAATGGTCTCCACCAGAAATCCAAGAATGTGATCTACGACAAGGAAACATATGTGGGGTGAGGTGTATGAGCCTCTGGTCGATGATCAATGGCCACACAACCCCCATTTTGCCGAAAATAGCCATGAATGACCATTTTCAATAATATCGAAGGCTAACACCTACGGATTTTTGACCAAGAAATGGTCTCCACCAGAAATCCAAGAATGTGATCTACGACAAGGAAACATATGTGGGGTGAGGTGTATGAGCCTCTGGTCGACGATCAATGGCCACACAACCCCCATTTTGCCGAAAATAGCCATGAATGACCATTTTCAATAATATCGAAGGCTAACACGTACGAGTTTTTAACCAAGAAATGGTTTCCACCAGAAATCCAAGAATGTAATCTATGGCAAGGAAACATATGTGTGGTGAGGTGTATGAGCCTCTCGTCGATGATAAATGGCCACACAACCCCCATTTTTTATGAAAATAGCCATGAGCGACCTTGAAAATAGCCATGAGCGACCATTTTCAATAATACTAGAGGCTAACACCTACGGATTTTGGACCAAGAAAAGGTCTCCACTAGAAATCTAAGAATGTGATCTATGGCAAGGAAACATATGTGGGGTGAGGTGTATGAGCGTCTGGTCGATGATCAATGGCCACACAACCCCCATTTTTGTCGAAAATAGCCATGAACGACCATTTTCAATAATACAGAAGGCTAACACCTACGGATTTTTGACCAAGAAATGGTCTCCACCAGAAATCCAAGAATGTGATCTATGGCAAGGAAACATACGTGGGGTGAGGTGTATGAGCCTCTAGTCGATGATCAATGGCCACACAACCCCCATTTTTGTCAAAAATAGCCATGAATGACCATTTTCAAAAATACCAAAGGCTAACACGTACGGATTTTTGACCAAGAAATGGTCTCCACCAGAAATCCAAGAATGTGATCTATGGCAAGGAAACATATGTGGGGTGAGGTGTACAAGCCTCTGGTCGATGATCAATGGCCACACAACCCCCATTTTTGTCGAAAATAGCCATGAATGACCATTTTCAATAATACCGAAGGCTAACACTTACGAGTTTTTAACCAAGAAATGGTTTCCACCAGAAATCCAAGAATGTAATCTATGGCAAGGAAACATATGTGGGGTGAGGTGTATGAGCCTCTGGTCGATGATCAATGGCCACACAGCCCCCATTTTTTATGAAAATAGCCATGAGCGACCATTTTCAATAATACTAGAGGCTAAGACCTACGGATTTTTAACCAAGAAATGGTCTCCACCAGAAATCCAAGAATGTGATCTACGACAAGGAAACATATGTGGGGTGAGGTGTATGAGCGTCTGGTCGACGATCAATGGCCACACAACCCCCATTTTTGTCAAAAATAGCCATGAACGACCATTTTCAATAATACCAAAGGCTAACACCTACGGATTTTTGACCAAGAAATGGTCGGGGTGAGGTTTACGAGCCTCTGGTCGATTATCAATGGCCACACAACCCCCATTTTTTATGAAAATAGCCATGAGCGACCTTGAAAATAGCCATGAGCGACCATTTTCAATAATACTAGAGGCTAACACCTACGGATTTTAGACCAAGAAATGGTTACCACCAGAAATCCAAGAATGTGATCTATGGCAAGGAAACATATGTGGGGTGAGGTGTATGAGCCTCTGGTCGACGATCAATGGCCACACAACCCCCATTTTGCCGAAAATAGCCATGAATGACCATTTTCAATAATACCGAAGGCTAACACCTACGGATTTTTGACCAAGAAATGGTCTCCACCAGAAATCCAAGAATGTGATCTATGGCAAGGAAACATATGTGGGGTGAGGTGTATGAGCCTCTGGTCGACGATCAATGGCCACACAACCCTAATTTTTGTCGAAAATAGCCATGGACGACCATTTTCAATGACACTGAAGGCTAACACCTACGGATTTTTGACCAAGAAATGGTCTCCACCATAAATCCAAGAATGTGATCTATGGCAAGGAAACATATGTGTAGTGAGGTGTATGAGCCTCTGGTCGAAGATCAATGGCCACACAACCCCCATTTTTGTCGAAAATAGCCATGAATGACCATTTTCAAAAATACCAAAGGCTAACACATTCGGATTTTTGCCCAAGAAATGGTCTCCACCAGAAATCCAAGAATGTGATCTATGGCAAGGAAACATATGTGGGGTTAGGTGTATGAGCCTCTGGTCGATGATCAATTGCCACACAACCCACATTTTGTCGAAAATAGCCATGAACGACCATTTTCAATAATACCGAAGGCTAACACCTACGGATTTTTGACCAAGAAATGGTCTCCACCATAAATCCAAGAATGTGATCTATGGCAAGGAAACATATGTGTAGTGAGGTGTATGAGCGTCTGGTCGATGATCAATGGCCACACAACCCCCATTTTTGTCGAAGATAGCCATGAACGACCATTTTCAATAATACCGAAGGCTAACACCTACGGATTTTTGACCAAGAAATGGTCTCCACCAGAAATCCAAGAATGTGATCTATGGCAAGGAAACATATGTGGGGTGAGGTGTATGAGCCTCTGGTCGATGATCAATGGCCACACAACCCCCATTTTTGTCGAAAATAGCCATGAACGACTATTTTCAATAATATCGAAGGCTAACACCTACGGATTTTTGACCAAGAAATGGTCTCCACCAGAAATCCAAGAATGTGATCTACGACAAGGAAACATATGTGGGGTGAGGTGTATGAGCCTCTGCTCGATGATCAATGGTCACACAACCTCCATTTTCAATCATACCGAAGGGTAACACGTACGGATTTTTGACCAAGAAATGGTCTCCACCAGAAATCCAAGAATGCGATCTATGGCAAGGAAACATATGTGGGGTGAGGTGTATGAGCGTCTGGTCGATGATCAATGGCCACACAACCCCCATTTTTGTCGAAAATAGCCATGAACGACCATTTTCAATAATACCGAAGGCTAACACCTACGGATTTTTGACCAAGAAATGGTCTCCACCAGAAATCCAAGAATGTGATCTACGACAAGGAAACATATGTGGGGTGAGGTGTATGAGCCTCTGGTCGACGATCAATGGCCACACAACCCCCATTTTGCCGAAAATAGCCATGAACGACCATTTTCAATAATACCGAAGGCTAACACGTACGGATTTTTGACCAAGAAATGGTCTCCACCAGAAATCCAAGAATGTGATCTATGGCAAGGAAACATATGTGGGGTGAGGTGTATGAGCCTCTAGTCGATGAACAATGGCCACACAACCCCCATTTTTGTCGAAAATAGCCATGAATGACCATTTTCAAAAATACCAAAGGCTAACACGTACAGATTTTTGACCAAGAAATGGTCTCCACCAGAAATCCAAGAATGTGATCTATGGCAAGGAAACATATGTGGGGTGAGGTGTATGAGCGTCTGGTCGATGATCAATGGCCACACAACCCCCATTTTTGTCGAAAATAGCCATGAACGACCATTTTCAATAATATCGAAGGCTAACACCTACGGATTTTTGACCAAGAAATGGTCTCCACCAGAAATCCAAGAATGTGATCTACGACAAGGAAACATATGTGGGGTGAGGTGTATGAGCCTCTGGTCGACGATCAATGGCCACACAACCCCCATTTTGTCGAAAATAGCCATGAATGACCATTTTCAATAATACCGAAGGCTAACACGTACGAGTTTTTAACCAAGAAATGGTTTCCACCAGAAATCCAAGAATGTGATCTATGGCAAGGAAACATATGTGGGGTGAGGTGTATGAGCCTCTGGTCGATGATCAATGGCCACACAACCCTAATTTTTGTCGAAAATAGCCATGAACAACCATTTTCAATAATACTAGAGGCTAACACCTACGGATTTTAGACCAAGAAATGGTCTCCACCAGAAATCCAAGAATGTGATCTATGGCAAGGAAACATATGTGGGGTGAGGTGTATGAGCGTCTGGTCGATGATCAATGGCCACACAACCCCCATTTTTGTCGAAAATAGCCATGAACGACCATTTTCAATAATACCGAAGGCTAACACCTACGGATTTTTGACCAAGAAATGGTCTCCACCAGAAATCCAAGAATGTGATCTATGGCAAGGAAACATATGTGGGGTGAGGTGTATGAGCCTCTGGTCGATGATCAATGGCCACACAACCCCCATTTTTGTCGAAAATAGCCATGATCGACCATTTTCAATAATAACGAAGGCTAACACCTACGGATTTTTGACCAAGAAATGGTCTCCACCAGAAATCCAAGAATGTGATCTACGACAAGGAAACATATGTGGGTTGAGGTGTATGAGCCTCTGGTCGACGATCAATGGCCACACAACCCCCAGTTAGCCTTCGATATTATTGAAAATGGTCGTTCATGGCTATTTTCGACAAAAATGGGGGTTGTGTGGCCATTGATCATCGACCAGAGGCTCATACACCTCACCCCACATATGTTTCCTTGCCATAGATCACATTCTTGGATTTCTGGTGGAGACCATTTCTTGGTCAAAAATCCGTACGTGTTAGCCTTCGGTATTATTGAAAATGGTCGTTCATGGCTATTTTCGGCAAAATGGGGGTTCTGTGGCCATTGATCATCGACCAGACGCTCATACACCTCACCCCACATATGTTTCCTTGCCATAGATCACATTCTTGGATTTCTGGTCGAGACCATTTCTTGGTCTAAAATCGTAGGTGTTAGCCTCTAGTATTATTGAAAATGGTCGCTCATGGCTATTTTCAAGGTCGCTCATGGCTATTTTCATAAAAAATTGGGGTTGTGTGGCCATTTATCATCGACCAGAGGCTCATAAACCTCACCCCACATATGTTTCCTTGCCATAGATTACATTCTTGGATTTCTGGTGGAAACCATTTCTTGGTTAAAAACTCGTACGTGTTAGCCTTCGATATTATTGAAAATAGTCGTTCATGGCTATTTTCGACAAAAATGGGGGTTGTGTGGCCATTGATCATCGACCAGACGCTCATACACCTCACCCCACATATGTTTCCTTGCCATAGATCACATTCTTGGATTTATGGTGGAGACCATTTCTTGGTCAAAAATCCGTAGGTGTTAGCCTTCGGTATTATTGAAAATGGTCGTTTATGGCTATTTTCGACAAAAATGGGGGTTGTGTGGCCATTGATCGTCGACCAGACGCTCATACACCTCACCCCACATATGTTTCCTTGCCATAGATTACATTCTTGGATTTATGGTGGAGACCATTTCTTGGTCAAAAATCCGTAGGTGTTAGCCTTCGGTATTATTGAAAATGGTCGTTCATGGCTATTTTCGGTAAAATGGGGGTTCTGTGGCAATTGATCATCGACCAGAGGCTCGTACACCTCACCCTACATATGTTTCCTTGCCATAGATCACATTCTTGGATTTCTGGTGGAGACCATTTCTTGGGCAAAAATCTGAATGTGTTAGCCTTTGGTATTTTTGAAAATGGTCATTCATGGCTATTTTCGACAAAAATGGGGGTTGTGTGGCCGTTGATCTTCGACCAGAGGCTCATACACCTCACTACACATATGTTTCCTTGCCATAGATCATATTCTTGGATTTATGGTGGAGACCATTTCTTGGTCAAAAATCCGTAGGTGTTAGCCTTCAGTGTCATTGAAAATGGTCGTTCATGGCTATTTTCGACAAAAATTAGGGTTGTGTGGCCATTGATCGTCGACTAGAGGCTCATACACCTCACCCCACATATGTTTCCTTGCCATAGATCACATTCTTGGATTTCTGGTGGAGACCATTTCTTGGTCAAAAATCCGTAGGTGTTAGCCTTCGGTATTATTGAAAATGGTCATTCATGGCTATTTTCGGCAAAATGGGGGTTGTGTGGCCATTGATCGTCGACCAGAGGCTCATACACCTCACCCCACATATGTTTCCTTGCCATAGATCACATTCTTGGATTTCTGGTGGAAACCATTTCTTGGTCTAAAATCCGTAGGTGTTAGCCTCTAGTATTATTGAAAATGGTCGCTCATGGCTATTTTCAAGGTCGCTCATGGCTATTTTCATAAAAAATGGGGGTTGTGTGGCCATTGATCATCGACCAGAGGCTCGTAAACCTCACCCCGACCATTTCTTGGTCAAAAATCCGTAGGTGTTAGCCTTTGGTATTATTGAAAATAGTCGTTCATGGCTATTTTCGACAAAAATGGGAGTTGTGTGGCCATTGATCGTCGACCAGACGCTCATACACCTCACCCCACATATGTTTCCTTGTCGTAGATCACATTCTTGGATTTCTGGTGGAGACCATTTCTTGGTTAAAAATCCGTAGGTCTTAGCCTCTAGTATTATTGAAAATGGTCGCTCATGGCTATTTTCATAAAAAATGGGGGCTGTGTGGCCATTGATCATCGACCAGAGGCTCATACACCTCACCCCACATATGTTTCCTTGCCATAGATTACATTCTTGGATTTCTGGTGGAAACCATTTCTTGGTTAAAAACTCGTACGTGTTAGCCTTTGGTATTTTTGAAAATGGTCATTCATGGCTATTTTCGACAAAAATGGGGGTTGTGTGGCCATTGATCATCGACTAGAGGCTCATACACCTCACCCCACATATGTTTCCTTGCCATAGATCACATTCTTGGATTTCTGGTGGAGACCATTTCTTGGTCAAAAATCCGTAGGTGTTAGCCTTCGGTATTATTGAAAATGGTCATTCATGGCTATTTTCGACAAAAATGGGGGTTGTGTGGCCATTGATCATCGACCAGACGCTCATACACCTCACCCCACATATGTTTCCTTGCCATAGATCACATTCTTGGATTTCTGGTGGAGACCTTTTCTTGGTCCAAAATCCGTAGGTGTTAGCCTCTAGTATTATTGAAAATGGTCGCTCATGGCTATTTTCAAGGTCGCTCATGGCTATTTTCATAAAAAATGGGGGTTGTGTGGCCATTTATCATCGACTAGAGGCTCATAAACCTCACCCCACATATGTTTCCTTGCCATAGATTACATTCTTGGATTTCTGGTGGAGACCATTTCTTGGTCAAAAATCCGTACGTGTTAGCCTTCGGTATTATTGAAAATGGTCGTTCATGGCTATTTTCGGCAAAATGGGGGTTCTGTGGCCATTGATCATCGACCAGACGCTCATACACCTCACCCCACATATGTTTCCTTGCCATAGATCACATTCTTGGATTTCTGGTCGAGACCATTTCTTGGTCTAAAATCGTAGGTGTTAGCCTCTAGTATTATTGAAAATGGTCGCTCATGGCTATTTTCAAGGTCGCTCATGGCTATTTTCATAAAAAATTGGGGTTGTGTGGCCATTTATCATCGACCAGAGGCTCATAAACCTCACCCCACATATGTTTCCTTGCCATAGATTACATTCTTGGATTTCTGGTGGAAACCATTTCTTGGTTAAAAACTCGTACGTGTTAGCCTTCGATATTATTGAAAATAGTCGTTCATGGCTATTTTCGACAAAAATGGGGGTTGTGTGGCCATTGATCATCGACCAGACGCTCATACACCTCACCCCACATATGTTTCCTTGCCATAGATCACATTCTTGGATTTATGGTGGAGACCATTTCTTGGTCAAAAATCCGTAGGTGTTAGCCTTCGGTATTATTGAAAATGGTCGTTCATGGCTATTTTCGACAAAAATGGGGGTTGTGTGGCCATTGATCGTCGACCAGACGCTCATACACCTCACCCCACATATGTTTCCTTGCCATAGATTACATTCTTGGATTTATGGTGGAGACCATTTCTTGGTCAAAAATCCGTAGGTGTTAGCCTTCGGTATTATTGAAAATGGTCGTTCATGGCTATTTTCGGTAAAATGGGGGTTCTGTGGCAATTGATCATCGACCAGAGGCTCGTACACCTCACCCTACATATGTTTCCTTGCCATAGATCACATTCTTGGATTTCTGGTGGAGACCATTTCTTGGGCAAAAATCTGAATGTGTTAGCCTTTGGTATTTTTGAAAATGGTCATTCATGGCTATTTTCGACAAAAATGGGGGTTGTGTGGCCGTTGATCTTCGACCAGAGGCTCATACACCTCACTACACATATGTTTCCTTGCCATAGATCATATTCTTGGATTTATGGTGGAGACCATTTCTTGGTCAAAAATCCGTAGGTGTTAGCCTTCAGTGTCATTGAAAATGGTCGTTCATGGCTATTTTCGACAAAAATTAGGGTTGTGTGGCCATTGATCGTCGACTAGAGGCTCATACACCTCACCCCACATATGTTTCCTTGCCATAGATCACATTCTTGGATTTCTGGTGGAGACCATTTCTTGGTCAAAAATCCGTAGGTGTTAGCCTTCGGTATTATTGAAAATGGTCATTCATGGCTATTTTCGGCAAAATGGGGGTTGTGTGGCCATTGATCGTCGACCAGAGGCTCATACACCTCACCCCACATATGTTTCCTTGCCATAGATCACATTCTTGGATTTCTGGTGGAAACCATTTCTTGGTCTAAAATCCGTAGGTGTTAGCCTCTAGTATTATTGAAAATGGTCGCTCATGGCTATTTTCAAGGTCGCTCATGGCTATTTTCATAAAAAATGGGGGTTGTGTGGCCATTGATCATCGACCAGAGGCTCGTAAACCTCACCCCGACCATTTCTTGGTCAAAAATCCGTAGGTGTTAGCCTTTGGTATTATTGAAAATAGTCGTTCATGGCTATTTTCGACAAAAATGGGAGTTGTGTGGCCATTGATCGTCGACCAGACGCTCATACACCTCACCCCACATATGTTTCCTTGTCGTAGATCACATTCTTGGATTTCTGGTGGAGACCATTTCTTGGTTAAAAATCCGTAGGTCTTAGCCTCTAGTATTATTGAAAATGGTCGCTCATGGCTATTTTCATAAAAAATGGGGGCTGTGTGGCCATTGATCATCGACCAGAGGCTCATACACCTCACCCCACATATGTTTCCTTGCCATAGATTACATTCTTGGATTTCTGGTGGAAACCATTTCTTGGTTAAAAACTCGTACGTGTTAGCCTTTGGTATTTTTGAAAATGGTCATTCATGGCTATTTTCGACAAAAATGGGGGTTGTGTGGCCATTGATCATCGACTAGAGGCTCATACACCTCACCCCACATATGTTTCCTTGCCATAGATCACATTCTTGGATTTCTGGTGGAGACCATTTCTTGGTCAAAAATCCGTAGGTGTTAGCCTTCGGTATTATTGAAAATGGTCATTCATGGCTATTTTCGACAAAAATGGGGGTTGTGTGGCCATTGATCATCGACCAGACGCTCATACACCTCACCCCACATATGTTTCCTTGCCATAGATCACATTCTTGGATTTCTGGTGGAGACCTTTTCTTGGTCCAAAATCCGTAGGTGTTAGCCTCTAGTATTATTGAAAATGGTCGCTCATGGCTATTTTCAAGGTCGCTCATGGCTATTTTCATAAAAAATGGGGGTTGTGTGGCCATTTATCATCGACTAGAGGCTCATACACCTCACCCCACATATGTTTCCTTGCCATAGATTACATTCTTGGATTTCTGGTGGAAACCATTTCTTGGTTAAAAACTCGTACGTGTTAGCCTTCGGTATTATTGAAAATGGTCATTCATGGCTATTTTCGGCAAAATGGGGGTTGTGTGGCCATTGATCGTCGACCAGAGGCTCATACACCTCACCCCACATATGTTTCCTTGTCGTAGATCACATTCTTGGATTTCTGGTGGAGACCATTTCTTGGTCAAAAATCCGTAGGTGTTAGCCTTCGATATTATTGAAAATGGTCATTCATGGCTATTTTCGGCAAAATGGGGGTTGTGTGGCCATTGATCGTCGACCAGAGGCTCATACACCTCACCCCACATATGTTTCCTTGTCGTAGATCACATTCTTGGATTTCTGGTGGAGACCATTTCTTGGTCAAAAATCCGTAGGTGTTAGCCTTCGATATTATTGAAAATGGTCGTTCATGGCTATTTTCGACAAAAATGGGGGTTGTGTGGCCAATGATCATCGACCAGAGGCTCATACACCTCACCCCACATATGTTTCCTTGCCATAGATCACATTCTTGGATTTCTGGTGGAGACCATTTCTTGGTCAAAAATCCGTAGGTGTTAGCCTTCGGTATTATTGAAAATGGTCGTTCATGGCTATTTTCGACAAAAATGGGGGTTGTGTGGCCATTGAACATCGACCAGACGCTCATACACCTCACCCCACATATGTTTCCTTGCCATAGATCACATTCTTGGATTTCTGGTGGAGACCATTTCTTGGTCTAAAATCCGTAGGTGTTAGCCTCTAGTATTATTGAAAATGGTTCGTCATGGCTATTTTCAAGGTCGCTCATGGCTATTTTCATAAAAAATGGGGGTTGTGTGGCCATTTATCATCGACTAGAGGCTCATAAACCTCACCCCACATATGTTTCCTTGCCATAGATCACATTCTTGGATTTCTGGTGGAGACCATTTCTTGGTCAAAAATCCGTAGGTGTTAGCCTTCGGTATTATTGTAAATGATCGTTCATGGCTATTTTCGACAAAAATGGGGGTTGTGTGGCCATTGATCATCGACCAGAGGCTCGTCCACCTCACCCCCCATATGTTTCCTTGCAATAGATCACATTCTAGGATTTCTGGTAGAGACCATTTCTTGGTCTAAAATCCGTAGGTGTTAGCCTCTAGTATTATTGAAAATGGTCGCTCATGGCTATTTTCAAGGTCGCTCATGGCTATTTTCATAAAAAATGGGGGTTGTGTGGCCATTTATCATCGACTAGAGGCTCATAGACCTCACCCCACATATGTTTCCTTGCCATAGATTACATTCTTGGATTTCTGGTGGAAACCATTTCTTGGTTAAAAACTCGTACGTGTTAGCCTTCGGTATTATTGAAAATGGTCATTCATGGCTATTTTCGGCAAAATGGGGGTTGTGTGGCCATTAATCGTCGACCAGAGGCTCATACACCTCACCCCACATATGTTTCCTTGTCGTAGATCACATTCTTGGATTTCTGGTGGAGACCATTTCTTGGTCAAAAATCCGTAGGTTCTAGCCTTCGGTATTATTGAAAATGGTCGTTCATGGCTATTTTCGACAAAATGGGGGTTGTGTGGCAATTGATCATCGACCAGAGGCTCATACACCTCACCCCACATATGTTTCCTTGCCATAGATCACATTCTTGGATTTCTGGTGAAGACCATTTCTTGGTCAAAAATCCGTACGTGTTAGCCTTTGGTATTTTTGAAAATGGTCATTCATGGCTATTTTCGACAAAAATCGGGGGTTGTGTGGCCATTGATCATCGACTAGAGGCTCATACACCTCACCCCACATATGTTTCCTTGCCATAGATCACATTCTTGGATTTCTGGTGGAGACCATTTCTTGGTCAAAAATCCGTAGGTGTTAGCCTTCGGTATTATTGTAAATGGTCATTCATGGCTATTTTCGACAAAAATGGGGGTTGTGTGGCCATTGATCATCGACCAGAGGCTCATACACCTCACCCCACATATGTTTCCTTGCCATAGACACTACAAGAAACTGATAAATGTTCGTGGGTAAAATTAAGAACGTGGGTACCCACGTTCTTACTTGAGTTAAGTTCATGGGTTATACTAAGAACGTGGGTACCCACGTTCTTAAGTTAAGTTCGTGGGCCCTGGATAAAACCGTCGAACTTAACTAGTTAGGAACGTGGGTACCCACGTTCTTAAGTTAAGTTCGTCGGGGTTATAGACACCGTCGAACTTAACCCTAAACCTACATCAAAAAAACCACGTGCGCGCGTCTCTCTCTCACCCTCTGTCTCATCTCACGCGCTCCTCTCACCACGCGCTCCTCTCTCACCGAGAAGCCCACGCCGCCACACACCGGGAGCCCACGCCGTCACCGGGACCGTGCCGCGCCGCCGCCCCTACGCCCCGACGCCCCGGGACGGTAGGTCTTCCTGGGTCCCCTCCGGGGCACGCGCTCCTCTCTCACCACGCCGTCACCGCGAGCCCACGCCGCCACCGCGCCGTCACCGGGACCGGGCCGCGCCGCCGCCACGCCGCCGCAAGCGGGCCGCGCCGCCGACCCGACGCCCGGACGCCCCGAAGCCCCAACGCCCCGGCACGGTAAGGCTTCCTGGCTCCCCTCCGTTCCACTTGCAATTCAAGAACTCTCCTGCAAATATCTATGTAGCCATACCCAAATGTTTGTGTTTACATTTTATTTTAATTAACTATTCACACAATTTGATGCGATGATGCAGTTAGCATTTACATATAAATGAACGAAAAATGTGTTGTAGAGAACCAACATGATTGTACTAAACTTAGCGCCACGGAAGATTCCACTTGCAACATTATATCAAAGCATTCATGCCAACGGTCACAAACACCACACCAACAGAGATTTGACGTTGGTCGTCAGTTGCCTCCATTGCAGCATCTAATGAATATGAATCGGTAATACGGTAGCGGCTGACATACTTAGCCTTCTTCCCTGCGAAATCCACAAACGATGAGGCCTTTGGACACCACAAACACATTGCCATAGTGAAGTGAAGCAAATAAAATAAATATTTGATGCTTGGGAAATACTCGAAAGTTGGTTGAGAGTGCAGAAAAGCAAATCATGCACTGCAACAGTACTGCCACCTTGAGTTATATGTAATTTTTGTGCACCACAAATAAATATATGAACACCTAAGAATATGTTTATTTTGTTGCTGCACCACGTTTAGAGATGGTGTGATAGAATTAATACATTTGCCTCTCATATTTCACTTTCTTTTATAATGAGGCTACATAGTAATAAATTGGACCACATGCAAAAGGCAGGAGCTCTCTGGTTTTACGCAAATGTTGTCTATCATATTATTGAATTGCAATTATCTTTTTGTACTGATTAATTAATAATAGTGCCATGAGTTAACGTTAGTGTTTGTGGTATTTTTACATGCTCTTGGGTGTCTCTTGCATAGAATCTGCAACATCGAAAATAGAGAAGAACACATTCTGGACTCCATGAATAGTGTAAAACACAAATAGATAAGGTTTTTTATAGGAGAGGGGTAAGTAACTAATTACCTCTAGATATTTTTTTTTCATTTCAGATATACCGTGGAGCCATTTCTTATTAAAAAACATGTTAAATGTATGGACGAAGCCATAGTTATGTTTTGTTTTGGGTTAGCAGATTTTTGGACCCAGTTACACTTGAAGCATGTTTGCGTTGCCATGCAAATTGTTGTGTGGTAGTCTTAGCAATTAGTTCCACCTGGATTTTTTCGACGAACATGCAAGTATTTGGTTTGGGTATTCACCTAGGCAACCTTGTTCCTCAGTTTGCTAATTGGGCATTTTAAATTTTCATATAAATAGATATTTCATATGTCTAGTGATTCTTTTTAATAGGGTTATTATACACAGTCTGGATTTACGTTTATATGCTTAATGATGTTTATTTACACATTTTTTATACATTGGGTTATGTAGTTTTAGAAATGGATGACAATAGAAGAAGGGCGATGTATGATGGATTCAATAGCGTGACTCTAGGTCACTCAAAGGAATGGGTTAGGGTTGCAAAACAATTCGTGGATCTCGCATTTTCTGGTGGACCTCGTGTGGTGAAGTGTCCGTGTACCAAGTGTCGGAATTTTAAGTATGTGAGAAAGATCGAAGAACTGGAGCATCACCTTTGCAAGAATGGGTTTATGCCTAACTATCTTGTGTGGCGCTCACATGGAGAAGTAGAGCAGAATATCATAGAGTCAGAAAGAATTGATGATGATGAGGATGATCGGATGGATGACTTGGTGGCTGATATTAGTAGAGAGTATCCAACATTGGCCTCAGAACAGGCTACACCAGATGAAGTGCAGGAGTTTTATAAGCTTCTTCACGCGTCAGAGGAAAAAGTGCATGAGGACACCACTGTGACCGTGTTGCAGGTGGTTACACGTCTTATGGCAATGAAGGCAAAGTATAACTTCTCGAATAATTGCTATAACGATATAATCAATCTGATTATTGATCTCATCCCATCGAACCATAAGATGCCAAAAGACTTATACCAGTCTAAAAAGATTGTGTCCGGTCTTGGGATGAAGTATAAGAAGATTGATGTGTGCGAAGATAATTGCATGTTGTTCTGGAAGGAATATGAAGCAGCCACCCATTGTCAGAAATGCGGTAAATCAAGATATGCGGAGGTACTAAAAGAGGATGGAGCTACTTTTGCTACAAAAGTGGCAGTTAAACAGCTTCGATATATGCCCATCACTCCAAGGCTTAAACGTTTGTTTTTAACCCCAGAAACTGCGAAGCTAATGTTGTGGCATAAGGAAGGAGAACGTGAGATCCAAGACCCAGACATTATGATGCATCCATCAGATGGTGATGCTTGGAAGGCTCTGGATTGTTTTGACCCAGAATTTGCAAGAGACGCTAGGAGTGTTCGTCTAGGCTTGTCCACTGATGGTTTCACTCCTTACGACAACAGTTCAACTTCATACTCTTGTTGGCCGGTTTTCATCATGCCCTACAACCCCCCTCCCAACAAATGCATGAAAGAAGGGTTCATATTTCTTGCCCTTATTATTCCAGGGCCTAAACATCCTGGAAAGAAGATCAATGTATTCATGCAACCATTGATTGAAGAGTTCAAAGAGCTATGGGTAGGGGTAAAGGCATATGATGGTCATCTAAAACGTGAATTTACCTTACGTGCTGCATATTTGTGGTCAATTCATGATTTGCCTGCATATGGTATTTGGTCTGGCTGGTGTGTCCACGGTCGACTGTGTTGTCCCATATGCATGGGGGACACACAAGCATATCGATTGGAGCATGGTAAAAAGGTCTCATTCTTTGATTGCCATCGACGGTTTCTTCCATCCAATCACCTGTTTCGAAATGATACGAAGTCATTTAGAAGAGGCATAAAAGTTAAAGACGGTCCACCAAAACGTTTAATGGGTGAAGATATCATGATACAACATCGTGCGCTTCAAAGGGCTGCAGAAGGTCATGAGTTTGAAGGCTATGGTCAAGATCACAACTGGACTCATATATCTTTTCTCTGGGAACTTCCGTATGCGAAGGTATTGATTTTACCACACAACATAGATTTGATGCACCAAGAGCGCAATGTTGCTGAAAGCATCATAAGCATGTGTCTAAACATTAAAGGTAAAACAAAAGACAACATCAATGCCAGGAAAGATTTAGCTAATCTTTGCGACCGCCCTAGCCTTGAGGTCAAATTAAATCCTAATGGAAAGGAGAGGACACCACGAGCTCCATACTGTCTAAAGCCGGAAGAGCGAAAAGAAGTATTTCGATGGTTGAAAATGTTGAAGTTTCCAGACCGCTATGCAGCTAACATAAAACGTACTGTTAACCTCGACACTAATAAATTAAATGGCTTGAAGGCTCACGATTACCATATTTTGATGGAAAGACTTATGCCGGTAATGTTCCGTGGCTATTTGAAGCCTCCTCTGTGGAAGATGATTGATGAACTTAGTTACATATATAGACATATATGTGCTAAGCATATCTCAAAGAAATTGATGATTCAATTTGAGAAACAAATCGCGGTGCTTGTATGCAAGATGGAAAAAGTATTTCCGCCTGGATTTATGAATGTGATGCAACATTTGCTAGTGCACTTACCTTATGAAGCATTGGTAGGAGGGCCAGTGCAGTTCCGATGGATGTATAGTCAAGAAAGAGAATTGAAAAAACTTAGAGCTACTGTGCGGAACAAAGCAAGGGTTGAGGGGTGTATCGCAGAGGCCTTTGCAGCTAAAGAGATCACAATCTTCTCAAGTCAGTATTTATCACACACTAACAACGTGAATGCTCAGTCAACACGGTATCATACTGAAGAAGAAGGTCCTTCGACCGACCTTAGTGTTTTTCTCTGGAAGGGGAAAGGGGTCGGGGCTTCTACTGCACATTATGTTGACATAAGAGAGCGTAATTTCACCATGCTCTACTTGTACACCAACATGGAGGAACTTGATCCATACTTTGAAATGTTTGATTCCATATATTTAGCTGGCCACAAACCTACACCAAAGGAACTGGATAATCTACGTATGAAAGGGATGAACGGAGGTCCATGTTTCGTTGAATGGTTCCACGAGCATGTAATTATCTCTTTATAATTTTCTTTTGTGTACTTAGTTTGCACATACGACTTGCTATTTACCTATATCTTTTTTCTGCTCTATGTAGTGTAAGAAACTTGACTCTCTAGTCTCGGATGATTTGCGACAGATATCACATGGTCAGTTGAAAGCAAGAAAATATAGCCGCTATGATATTAATGGATATCGTTTTCGAACATCAAAATTAGAAAAAAACCGCCCGCAGGCAGCCACGACAAACAGTGGAGTAGTAGCAACTGCCACAAATGCAGACGGAGGCACTCATGACTATTATGGTGTTCTTCAAGACATAACGGAGTACACTCTTGGTGGGGCCAAAGAGTTCATGTTTGTGTTATTTGATTGTGAATGGTTTGATCCTCAACAAACGCGAGAGGATGAATTTGGAATTGTGGAGGTAAAGCATGAATCACGGTTTAAAGGCAGCGATTATAGCAATGTTGTGCTTGCACATCAAGCGCAACAGGTGTACTATCTAACATATCCTCATGAAAACTTGAAGTCTTGTTGGGTTGTATACAAAATTAATCCTGAAGTCCATCCGTTACGATATGATTATTACAACACAAATAACGAAGATGATGATTCTGTTAATATTTATCAAGAAGAAGGCGAACAGTCAGAAAATAGAGAATTTACTATATCTGAGGATTTAGGGCTCAATGAAGTAGCTAGTCTCGCCATAGATTTGATGGCAGAAGAACCAGGTCCTTCTAGGGCAAGGACTCGTAGGTCACAGAGAATTCTTGAAAAACAACAAAGACTTGAAATAATTGAGCAGCGCGTTGCTGAAGCAGATTCTGATGCCGATGATTTTTGAAAAGTATATATATTTAAATTCTTGTATATGCATTCCTATTTCAATACTAAAAGTATATATAATTAAATTCTTGTAATGAAATTTGTGCAGATGATGAGGGTCATGGACAAGCTCAAAGGGAAGAAGCGCGGAGACCGTGGTGACTCCTCGAGGTCACGGTCGACTAGGGGTTCAGGTGGTGGGGATACATCCTCTATGTTGTTCCAGGTATTTAATTTGTTTTATTTTCTTTTCTTCTACGTATGTAATAGTATTATCACCTTATTTTCGAGTACTTGATATATCTCATTGTTGATTATGTGTGTAGGGCTCTACAGCGTCAAGGCAACGACTAGAGCAGCTCCTTGGTTGCATGGAGGAGCAGGGGCGCGAAGTGGCAAGCCATAGTGCACCTGGGCAAGAGCGCGAGGTGGCAGGCCATAGTGCACCTAGACAAGAGCGCGAGGTGGCAGGCCACAATGCACTTGAGCCGGAGCGTGAGGCGATAGGCTCAAGTGGACCTATGCTAGAGCAGGACCACAATGCATTTGAGCAAGCGCGCGATGATGATGACTATGAGCAGGACCATAATACACCTAGGCAGGAGGACGAGCTGGCACGCCAAGGTTCACCGATGCGTGATGATGATGACTATGGGGAGGACTACGATGGAGAGGCCGATGGAGAGGCCGATGACGAGGTTGTTACAACGACACATGCAACGAACTTCAGGTAATTTTTTTGACGATGAGTTCTATTTTTTGTTGGATTGATATTATTACCAGTGCACAATTTACAATTTTGTAGGTTTCGGCGGTCCCTTAGAGTTCCAGCGACACAACCCTTGGACCAACGTAGGGTCATAAACCCTGCAGGAGAGAGGAGCTGGGTGGAGGTGGCATGGAGTGGCAAAGGTCACCGGACACCAGTTAACACAGTGCTGGGATCTATAGCTCGTTTTCACTATCCAGGGGTGGTACAATTCAACGGGGCAGAGATAGGGGCGTATCACTGGGCTCACTGGGGCCTCAAACCATATGGACCCGACCGTACTCACCAAGACGCAGTGTGGTCATCGTTTTGGGTGAGTTTATTATGTCTTTTAAATTTACTTATCGTGGGCGTCTATAAATGAATTTAATGGCTTCTTCATTTTGCAGGAACAATTTAGATTGGACGAAACAGCGAACGAAGAACATGCAAAACGTGTATTCCACAATGCTGCTAGAAAAGTTATAAATGGTTCAATGTCAGATGCACGGGTCAAAGCTGTTACCGTGTACTTCAAGAAAGTGAAGGGTCAAAGAATGACCAACAAGCAGGCATGTGAAATCCACTTGACAGCTGAGGAGTACAAACAAAGTGAAGTGGACTGGCTCACTGCTCATCCTGAAGCTTGGGTCAAGCTCTGCGAGTACTGGGCCTCAGATGAGTACAAAGTGATTTCAGATAGAAATCGTTTGAACCGGAAGAGCAAACCGGGCCTCCATCGATTTGGAGCAGATGGATTTATTGGGAAATCACAACGAATGGTATGACGAGCTAAGTAACATTTAGTCTTTTTCCCTCAGACAAATTTGTATATTTTATTATGTCTCTTACTGCAGGAGGCTCGTGATGGTGTTGAACCCCGATTCATTGACGTGTACATGGAGGGACACCGGGGTCCAGATCCAGAGCATCCAGAGGTTTTATGTGACGATAGCGCGACAGAGAAGCTGGTAGGTGTAAATAATAACTATCTATTCTTAATTAACTTGTGACTCATTTATAATTAACATAAAGTGTTTTGTAGACTCGTTATGCCGAGGAGGTTAGGAGGAAAGCAGGAGACGATGATCTAGATTGGAGGGAGGCACCTTTCGATCCGGATGCAGCATATGTTGCTGGTGGTGGGCTACCACATGGGAGGTATGATAAGATCAAAGTTGTGATATATAAAAACTATTGGTTATTAACTTGTGATGTTTCTAGGTTGGGGATCGGTGATGGGGTTGTGAGTCGCGATAGCTTTGGTCGTCGGTCTGTTTCCTCGGTGGGGAGTAGATCTCGAACTTCAACTTCAAGGGAATCAGAGCTTGATGAGCAACTAAGACAACAACAACAACAAGTTCAACAACTATCTCAACAAGTTCAGATGATGCAGGGAATGCTGATGCAGGTAATAATTTTAGTAATCCGCTCAGAATCTGCCCAATCTCAGAATCTGCCCATATTTTTTTTATCTAACTCGGTCTGAGCCTTAGACAGCCCAAAATCGGTCTGGTCAATTGTTGAGTGATTTCTGCATTTATTAGGAGGTTGTCACAGTCTGATTTGTAGCTCACGTTGACTATATTAGAAGAGGAAAAACCAGAAATTAAAAGGCTAAGGCATTCCATACACCAAAAGGCTTTAATTTTGCTATTATAGTTTCAGATTCAAACTAAATTGAGACTAATTACTAGGCATTCCAGGAAAAAGGATGTGAGAAGTAGCAGGTATGTGAAAGCTGATCTGCTTTACTATCCCAACTTCTAACTCTAACTCACTACTTAGATAATCATTAGAATTCAGCTTTGTAAGTCTGCTCGAGAAATGAGTACATGAAATTTCTGATTGGATCAGACACAAAATAGGTTAAAAATTCAGTGGAATAATCTAAAGATGCCCACATTGAAAACACAAGTACATGGTGGGTTGAACATGCTCTTTTGTAACCAGTCCAGCAGTTGCCCATTTTTGCCCATGGTCTAATGACAAGCACCCACTGCAACCAGCATTGCCCATGGTCTAATGAGCAAATTTAGATAAAATTCCATTGTACAGTCCACATTAGACAGTCCACATTAGACTGCAACCAGCATTGCCCATGGAGCAGTTCTTGGAGCAGTTCTGCAGGAAGCAGTTCTTGCCCATTAGACTGCAACCAACATAAACCTGATACCCAAGCACACAGATGACACCACGTCCTTGGAGCAGTTCTGCAGGGACACAGTGGCAACCATCTGTCACTACCATGGGGGATGCCACATGTGTCTAACCAAATTGAATTGTAGTACCTCCTTCACTGTTTCACTGGGATGTAAATCGACAGCCCGCATTTAGATGGGCATGCCAGTACATATGAATTTCGAGGGGCTTTTCTGGACAGAAATTCCAGCCCACAAACAGATCCCAATGGACAACACACGGCCGCCATGCTTCTCCACCCGAGTCGTTCGCTTGGGCCGAACAAAAAGACTGGTTGAAGTGGCTCAAATTCAATGATCAATGCACATCAACCTTAAATCACGATCATTCATCTATCCTAAATTCGAGTGAGGATATTCTTTGAGGAAAACAGAGAAGAGTGCAGTTGGAGTGTTCTTTGCAAATTATAAGGAGGAAATGTGGAAAGGAGGTGTTTGGGACTAGTACTGCTCCACCCCAGGTTTTGGGTCTTCACTCCATAATTTAGCTGCCAAACACTCTAAACTCAAGCAACTCTGCTCTAAAAAAACGTCGAGTGAGAGTGACTCCAACATTTTGGTGGAGCAGCTAAAGGGATGTTCTAGAAAACAATTTTTTAGATGTAAACGTCAAACGTGGGGTTCGAGATTAATTACCCGCTAATGTCACTCGTTATAGAGAAATAATGTTTCATATCCATCGGTTGACAGTTCCCTATAGTTTAAGTCATATTCTCTATAGTGCTTTCAGTTATATTCCATATAGTTTCAGTTACCTTATGAGCTGAGCTTTGCTGAATTTCAGTCATATTCTCTTGCTTTCCCATTCTTAGTGGTGAATATAGACATTAGACTCATTAGATACATAATCAGTATAAAAAAGACATCTACTGCAAAAAGAACTCCCTTTTATAAGTCACACGAGGTACCTGAAAACTAGCAATATTCTGCAGAGAAAATTCCTGGGTTCTATCATTTTGTTCCAAATGAGACGTCTTAGTATTAACTGGCACTTGCTCGGATTGATTTTCTTGGCTAAAAGTGTTAGGATACTGAAAAGAGCCAGAAGCAGCAGCATCCTCACAACTGATTGCCTTGAAGCAGTTAGGCAGTTGTCCAACCCGGCCATGCTCCAATGTGAGAATCAACCATTACATCACCAGGGCAGCCATACGAGTCTTTCATTTTCTTAACAAGTGACATGCAATAAGCTTGTACCTGAAGAGTAAATCAGACAAAATATGCAGCACGCATAAATATTGAATAGGGTAGTTATGCTACAATCCAGTTATGCAGACATGTTAATTCAGTTTTCCCTAGACAAATATAACTAGCTTGCCTTCAACACAACTTTATGCAGACATGTTAATTCAGTTTTCTTATGTCCTATTGTATTTGCAGATGTACAGTGCTCAGATGGGATCTCAAATGGGACCCCAGTTCACCCGTCCGTCACAATCTGGACAGACTCCAAACACCAATGAAACACAGGTATAGTTTTGTAGTATATTTACTTTCATTTACAATTATAATCATATGCATCGTTTTATTTGGTTATAGGGTTCTGAGACCGGACAAGGAAACCCACAGATGGACTTACAGTGGTCGATGCCCCCTAGAGGACAGATTCTTCCTCCTCCACAACCAGGTATGGGATATTGGCCGCCAGCACCATGGGGATATCCTACACATCCAATGGGGCCTTGGGGACGGCCCCCATGGCCAACACAGCCACTTCCATCACCAGCGGTACGTTCCTGAATGTAATGCTGGGATCTAGTTTTAGTTGGCATTTATTTTAGTTAGCCTTTTATTTTGGGTTACTAAAGCTGATTGGATTATATTCGTTCAGGTGGTTGATGCTTGAAGTATTCTCAAAGCACAACATATATATTCATATTTTGTAGGTAGCATAGCTGTCTGTTGTCTGGCATATAAGCATAATTTACCACGTGGCTGATTGGGTGATGCGTCTTGAAATGAAGTTTGTTTTCACTCTCATGTTCTTGTTCATGCACAAATATGGAAGCCACATTTTGTGTTTATCATGTTTTCCTTTATCTTTGTGTACATGTGATTTAATGCCAGTTGTGTATTTATGAGAATTTTGGTTTATTTTGTAGGATTCCGGCTCTCATCAAGTGACTCCGCCCCCTCACGTTGACTTTGCGGACAGATGTCTCAATTCTAGTGGTGGAGCTACGAACAACAATCTGATGTCCTGATCGAGAGCGATGGAGCTAATGTTTGAACTTGTTGTTTGAACTTGTGTGTTTGAACTTGTGAACTATGGATGTGAACCTGTGTGAATTTGTGAACTTATGTATTTGGACTTAATTATGTGAATTTGCGAACTTATATATTTGGACTTATGTGAATTTGTGATATGAACATATATCAATGTGTTTGAAATCTGTATTGTATGTGATATATTGTGTTGCATGTGATATTATGAGTGTCTAATTTTACATTTCTGTATTTTTTATTTTTTTTCTGGAAAGGGTTAAGAACGTGGGTACCCACGTTCTTAAGGTTAAGAACGTGGGTACCGTCGAACTTAGTGGGCAGCCCTCACCGACCCAGGCACGACCAATAAGTTCGACGGCCACGTGGCCCCGTCGAACTTAAGGTTAAGAACGTGGGTGCCGTCGAACTTATGGTGACAAATTCGACGGGCCCCGTCGAACTTAAAAACCCACGTTCTTAACCTTAAGTTCGACGGTACCCACGTTCTTAACCTTAAGTTCGACGGTACCCACGTTCTTAACCTTAAGAACGTGGGGGCCGTCGAACTTACTTCTTTAAGTTCGTCCAAAAATCGGCGTCGGCTATGTTCGTGGGTAAACCCACGTTCTTATGGTAAGTTCGACGGCCTATTACATTAAGTTCGACGGTTTTTCACCCACGTTCTTTAACCAGTTTCTTGTAGTGAGATCACATTCTTGGATTTCTGGTGGAGACCATTTCTTGGTCAAAAATCCGTAGGTCTTAGCCTCTAGTATTATTGAAAATGGTCTCTCATGGCTATTTTCATAAAAATTGGGGGTTGTGTGGCCATTGATCATCGACCAGAGGCTCGTACACCTCACCCCACATATGTTTCCTTGCCATAGATCACATTCTTGGATTTCTGGTGGAGACCATTTCTTGGTCAAAAATCCGTAGGTGTTAGCCTTCGATATTATTGAAAATGGTCGTTCATGGCTATTTTCGACAAAAATGGGGGTTGTGTGGCCATTGATCATCGACCAGAGGCTCATACACCTCACCCCACATATGTTTCCTTGCCATAGATCACATTCTTGGATTTCTGGTGGAGACCATTTCTTGGTAAAAAATCCGTAGGTCTTAGCCTCTAATATTATTGAAAATGGTCCCTCATGGCTATTTTCATAAAAAAATGGGGGTTGTGTGGCCATTTATCATCGACTAGAGGCTCATAAATCTCACCCCACATATGTTTCCTTGCCATAGATCACATTCTTGGATTTCTGGTGGAGACCATTTCTTGGTCAAAAATCCGTAGGTGTTAGCCTTCGGTATTATTGAAAATGGTCGTTCATGGCTATTTTCGACAAAAATGGGGGTTGTGTGGCCATTGATCATCGACTAGACGCTCATACACCTCACCCCACATATGTTTCCTTGCCATAGATCACATTCTTGGATTTCTGGTGGAGACCATTTCTTGGTCTAAAATCCGTAGGTGTTAGCCTCTAGTATTATTGAAAATGGTCGCTCATGGCTATTTTCAAGGTCGCTCATGGCTATTTTCATAAAAATGGGGGTTGTGTAACCATTTATCATCGACTAGAGGCTCATAAACCTCACCCCACATATGTTTCCTTGCCATAGATTACATTCTTGGATTTCTGGTGGAAACCATTTCTTGGTTAAAAACTCGTACGTGTTAGCCTTCGGTATTATTGAAAATGGTCATTCATGGCTATTTTCGGCAAAATGGGGGTTGTGTGGCCATTGATCGTCGACCAGAGGCTCATACACCTCACCCCACATATGTTTCCTTGTCGTAGATCACATTCTTGGATTTCTGGTGGAGACCATTTCTTGGTCAAAAATCCGTAGGTGTTAGCCTTCGATATTATTGAAAATGGTCGTTCATGGCTATTTTCGACAAAAATGGGGGTTGTGTGGCCATTGATCATCGACCATAGGCTCATACACCTCACCCCACATATGTTTCCTTGCCATAGATCACATTCTTGGATTTCTGGTGGAGACCATTTCTTGGTCAAAAATCCGTAGGTGTTAGCCTTCGGTATTATTGTAAATGGTCATTCATGGCTATTTTCGACAAAAATGGGGGTTGTGTGGCCATTGATCATCGACGAGAGGCTCATACACCTCACCCCACATATGTTTCCTTGCCATAGATCACATTCTTGGATTTCTGGTGGAGACCATTTCTTGGTCAAAAATCCGTAGGTCTTAGCCTCTAGTATTATTGAAAATGGTCGCTCATGGCTATTTTCATAAAAAATGGGGGTTGTGTGGCCATTGATCATCGACCAAGCCATGAACGACCATTTTCAAAAATACCAAAGGCTAACACGTACGGATTTTTGACCAAGAAATGGTCTCCACCAGAAATCCAAGAATGTGATCTGTGGCAAGGAAACATATGTGAGGTGAGGTTTATGAACCTCTAGTCGATGAAAATGGCCACACAACCCCCATTTTTTATGAAAATAGCCATGAGCGACCTTGAAAATAGCCATGAGCGACCATTTTCAATAATACTAGAGGCTAACACCTACAGATTTTAGACCAAGAAATGGTCTCCACCAGAAATCCAAGAATGTGATCTATGGCAAGGAAACATATGTGGGGTGAGGTGTATGAGCGTCTGGTCGATGATCAATGGCCACACAACCCCCATTTTTGTCGAAAATAGCCATGAACGACCATTTTCAATAATACCGAAGGCTAACACCTACAGATTTTTGACCAAGAAATGGTCTCCACCAGAAATCCAAGAATGTGATCTATGGCAAGGAAACATATGTGGGGTGAGGTGTATGAGCCTCTGGTCGATGATCAATGGCCACACAACCCCCATTTTTGTCGAAAATAGCCATGAACGATCATTTTCAATAATATCGAAGGCTAACACCTACGGATTTTTGACCAAGAAATGGTCTCCACCAGAAATCCAAGAATGTGATCTACGACAAGGAAACATATGTGGGGTGAGGTGTATGAGCCTCTGGTCGACGATCAATGGCCACAGAACCCCTATTTTGCCGAAAATAGCCATGAGCGACCATTTTCAATAATATTAGAGGCTAAGACCTACGGATTTTTGACCAAGAAATGGTCTCCACCAGAAATCCAAGAATGTGATCTATGGCGAGGAAACATATGTGGGGTGAGGTGTATGAGCCTCTGGTCGATGATCAATGGCCACACAACCCCCATTTTTGTCGAAAATAGCCATGAACGACCATTTTCAATAATACCGAAGGCTAACACCTACGGATTTTTGACCAAGAAATGGTCTCCACCAGAAATCCAAGAATGTGATCTATGGCAAGGAAACATATGTGGGGTGAGGTGTACGAGCCTCTGGTCGATGATCAATGGCCACAGAACCCCCATTTTGCCGAAAATAGCCATGAACGACCATTTTCAATAATACCGAAGGCTAACACCTACGGATTTTTGACCAAGAAATGGTCTCCACCAGAAATCCAAGAATGTGATCTATGGCAAGGAAACATATGTGGGGTGAGGTGTACGAGCCTCTGGTCGATGATCAATGGCCACAGAACCCCCATTTTGCCGAAAATAGCCATGAACGACCATTTTCAATAATTCTGAAGGCTAACACGTACGAGTTTTTGACCAAGAAATGGTCTCCACCAGAAATCCAAGAATGTGATCTATGGCAAGGAAACATATGTGGGGTGAGGTGTATGAGCCTCTGGTCGATGATCAATGGCCACACAACCCCCATTTTTGTCGAAAATAGCCATGAACGACCATTTTCAATAATATCGAAGGCTAACACCTACAGTTTTTTGACCAAGAAATGGTCTCCACCAGAAATCCAAGAATGTGATCTACGACAAGGAAACATATGTGGGGTGAGGTGTATGAGCCTCTGGTCGACGATCAATGGCCACACAACCCCCATTTTGCCGAAAATAGCCATGAATGACCATTTTCAATAATACCGAAGGCTAACACGTACGCGTTTTTAACCAAGAAATGGTTTCCACCAGAAATCCAAGAATGTAATCTATGGCAAGGAAACATATGTGGGGTGAGGTTTATGAGCCTCTAGTCGATGATAAATGACCACACAACCCCCATTTTTTATGAAAATAGCCATGAGCGACCTTGAAAATAGCCATGAGCGACCATTTTCAATAATACTAGAGGCTAACACCTACGAATTTTAGACCAAGAAATGGTCTCCACCAGAAATCCAAGAATGTGATCTATGGCAAGGAAACAAATGTGGGGTGAGGTGTATGAGCGTCTGGTCGATGATCAATGGCCACACAACCCCCATTTTTGTCGAAAATAGCCATGAACGACCATTTTCAATAATACCGAAGGCTAACACCTACGGATTTTTGACCAAGAAATGGTCTCCACCAGAAATCCAAGAATGTGATCTATGGCAAGGAAACATATGTGGGGTGAGGTGTATGAGCCTCTAGTCGATGATCAATGGCCACACAACCCCCATTTTTGTCGAAAATAGCCATGAATGACCATTTTCAAAAATACCAAAGGCTAACACGTATGGATTTTTTACCAAGAAATGGTCTCCACCAGGAATCCAAGAATGTGATCTATGGCCAGGAAACATATGTGGGGTGAGGTGTATGAGCCTCTGGTCGACGATCAATGGCCACAGAACCCCCATTTTGCCAAATATAGCCATGAGCGACCATTTTCAATAATATTAGAGGCTAAGACCTACGGATTTTTGACCAAGAAATGGTCTCCACCAGAAATCCAAGAATGTGATCTATGGCGAGGAAACATATGTGGGGTGAGGTGTATGAGCCTCTGGTCGATGATCAATGGCCACACAACCCCCATTTTTGTCGAAAATAGCCATGAACGACCATTTTCAATAATACCGAAGGCTAACACCTACGGATTTTTGACCAAGAAATGGTCTCCACCAGAAATCCAAGAATGTGATCTATGGCAAGGAAACATATGTGGGGTGAGGTGTACGAGCCTCTGGTCGATGATCAATGGCCACAGAACCCCCATTTTGCCGAAAATAGCCATGAACGACCATTTTCAATAATACCGAAGGCTAACACCTACGGATTTTTGACCAAGAAATGGTCTCCACCAGAAATCCAAGAATGTGATCTATGGCAAGGAAACATATGTGGGGTGAGGTGTACGAGCCTCTGGTCGATGATCAATGGCCACAGAACCCCCATTTTGCCGAAAATAGCCATGAACGACCATTTTCAATAATTCTGATGGCTAACACGTACGAGTTTTTGACCAAGAAATGGTCTCCACCAGAAATCCAAGAATGTGATCTATGGCAAGGAAACATATGTGGGGTGAGGTGTATGAGCCTCTGGTCGATGATCAATGGCCACACAACCCCCATTTTTGTCGAAAATAGCCATGAACGACCATTTTCAATAATATCGAAGGCTAACACCTACGGTTTTTTGACCAAGAAATGGTCTCCACCAGAAATCCAAGAATGTGATCTACGACAAGGAAACATATGTGGGGTGAGGTGTATGAGCCTCTGGTCGACGATCAATGGCCACACAACCCCCATTTTGCCGAAAATAGCCATGAATGACCATTTTCAATAATACCGAAGGCTAACACGTACGCGTTTTTAACCAAGAAATGGTTTCCACCAGAAATCCAAGAATGTAATCTATGGCAAGGAAACATATGTGGGGTGAGGTTTATGAGCCTCTAGTCGATGATAAATGACCACACAACCCCCATTTTTTATGAAAATAGCCATGAGCGACCTTGAAAATAGCCATGAGCGACCATTTTCAATAATACTAGAGGCTAACACCTACGGATTTTAGACCAAGAAATGGTCTCCACCAGAAATCCAAGAATGTGATCTATGGCAAGGAAACAAATGTGGGGTGAGGTGTATGAGCGTCTGGTCGATGATCAATGGCCACACAACCCCCATTTTTGTTGAAAATAGCCATGAACGACCATTTTCAATAATACCGAAGGCTAACACCTACGGATTTTTGACCAAGAAATGGTCTCCACCAGAAATCCAAGAATGTGATCTATGGCAAGGAAACATATGTGGGGTGAGGTGTATGAGCCTCTAGTCGATGATCAATGGCCACACAACCCCCATTTTTGTCGAAAATAGCCATGAATGACCATTTTCAAAAATACCAAAGGCTAACACGTATGGATTTTTGACCAAGAAATGGTCTCCACCAGGAATCCAAGAATGTGATCTATGGCAAGGAAACATATGTGGGGTGAGGTGTATGATCCTCTGGTCGATGATCAATGGCCACACAACCCCCATTTTGCCGAAAATAGCCATGAACGACCATTTTCAATAATACCGAAGGCTAACACGTACGAGTTTTTAACCAAGAAATGGTCTCCACCAGAAATCCAAGAATGTGATCTATGGCAAGGAAACATATGTGGGGTGAGGTTTATGAGCCTCTAGGTGATGATAAATGGCCACACAACCCCCATTTTTTATGAAAATAGCCATGAGCGACCATTTTCAATAATACTAGAGGCTAAGACCTACGGATTTTAGACCAAGAAATGGCCTCCACCAGAAATCCAAGAATGTGATCTATGGCAAGGAAACATATGTGGGGTGAGGTGTATGAGCATCTGGTCGATGATCAATGGCCACACACCCCCATTTTTGTCGAAAATAGCCATGAACGACCATTTTCAATAATACCGAAGGCTAACACCTACGGATTTTTGACCAAGAAATGGTCTCCACCAGAAATCCAAGAATGTGATCTATGGCAAGGAAACATATGTGGGGTGAGGTGTATAAGCCTGTACTCGATGATCAATGGCCACACAACCCCCATTTTTGTCGAAAATAGCCATGAACGACCATTTTCAATAATACCGAAGGCTAACACCTATGGATTTTTGACCAAGAAATGGTCACCACCAGAAATCCAAGAATGTGATCTATGGCAAGGAAACATATGTGGGGTGAGGTGTATGAGCCTCTTGTCGATGATCAATGGCCACACAACCCCCATTTTGCCGAAAATAGCCATGAATGACCATTTTCAATAATACCGAAGGCTAACACGTACGAGTTTTTAACCAAGAAATGGTTTCCACCAGAAATCCAAGAATGTAATCTATGGCAAGGAAACATATGTGGGGTGAGGTTTATGAGCCTCTAGTCGATGATAAATGGCCACACAACCCCCATTTTTTATGAAAATAGCCATGAGCGACCTTGAAAATAGCCATGAGCGACCATTTTCAATAATACTAGAGGCTAACACCTACGGATTTTAGACCAAGAAATGGTCTCCACCAGAAATCCAAGAATGTGATCTATGGCAAGGAAACATATGTGGGGTGAGGTGTATGAGCGTCTGGTCGATGATCAATGGCCACACAACCCCCATTTTTGTCGAAAATAGCCATGAACGACCATTTTCAATAATACCGAAGGCTAACACCTACAGATTTTTGACCAAGAAATGGTCTCCACCAGAAATCCAAGAATGTGATCTATGGCAAGGAAACATATGTGGGGTGAGGTGTATGAGCCTCTGGTCGATGATCAATGGCCACACAACCCCCATTTTTTTCGAAAATAGCCATGAACGACCATTTTCAATAATATCGAAGGCTAACACCTACGGATTTTTGACCAAGAAATGGTCTCCACCAGAAATCCAAGAATGTGATCTACGACAAGGAAACATATGTGGGGTGAGGTGTATGAGCCTCTGGTCGACGATCAATGGCCACAGAACCCCTATTTTGCCGAAAATAGCCATGAGCGACCATTTTCAATAATATTAGAGGCTAAGACCTACGGATTTTTGACCAAGAAATGGTCTCCACCAGAAATCCAAGAATGTGATCTATGGCGAGGAAACATATGTGGGGTGAGGTGTATGAGCCTCTGGTCGATGATCAATGGCCACACAACCCCCATTTTTGTCGAAAATAGCCATGAACGACCATTTTCAATAATACCGAAGGCTAACACCTACGGATTTTTGACCAAGAAATGGTCTCCACCAGAAATCCAAGAATGTGATCTATGGCAAGGAAACATATGTGGGGTGAGGTGTACGAGCCTCTGGTCGATGATCAATGGCCACAGAACCCCCATTTAACCGAAAATAGCCATGAACGACCATTTTCAATAATACCGAAGGCTAACACCTACAGATTTTTGACCAAGAAATGGTCTCCACCAGAAATCCAAGAATGTGATCTATGGCAAGGAAACATATGTGGGGTGAGGTGTACGAGCCTCTGGTCGATGATCAATGGCCACAGAACCCCCATTTTGCCGAAAATAGCCATGAACGACCATTTTCAATAATTCTGAAGGCTAACACGTACGAGTTTTTGACCAAGAAATGGTCTCCACCAGAAATCCAAGAATGTGATCTATGGCAAGGAAACATATGTGGGGTGAGGTGTATGAGCCTCTGGTCGATGATCAATGGCCACACAACCCCCATTTTTGTCGAAAATAGCCATGAACGACCATTTTCAATAATATCGAAGGCTAACACCTACGGTTTTTTGACCAAGAAATGGTCTCCACCAGAAATCCAAGAATGTGATCTACGACAAGGAAACATATGTGGGGTGAGGTGTATGAGCCTCTGGTCGACGATCAATGGCCACACAACCCCCATTTTGCCGAAAATAGCCATGAATGACCATTTTCAATAATACCGAAGGCTAACACGTACGCGTTTTTAACCAAGAAATGGTTTCCACCAGAAATCCAAGAATGTAATCTATGGCAAGGAAACATATGTGGGGTGAGGTTTATGAGCCTCTAGTCGATGATAAATGACCACACAACCCCCATTTTTTATGAAAATAGCCATGAGCGACCTTGAAAATAGCCATGAGCGACCATTTTCAATAATACTAGAGGCTAACACCTACGGATTTTAGACCAAGAAATGGTCTCCACCAGAAATCCAAGAATGTGATCTATGGCAAGGAAACAAATGTGGGGTGAGGTGTATGAGCGTCTGGTCGATGATCAATGGCCACACAACCCCCATTTTTGTCGAAAATAGCCATGAACAACCATTTTCAATAATACCGAAGGCTAACACCTACGGATTTTTGACCAAGAAATGGTCTCCACCAGAAATCCAAGAATGTGATCTATGGCAAGGAAACATATGTGGGGTGAGGTGTATGAGCCTCTAGTCGATGATCAATGGCCACACAACCCCCATTTTTGTCGAAAATAGCCATGAATGACCATTTTCAAAAATACCAAAGGCTAACACGTATGGATTTTTGACCAAGAAATGGTCTCCACCAGGAATCCAAGAATGTGATCTATGGCCAGGAAACATATGTGGGGTGAGGTGTATGAGCCTCTGGTCGACGATCAATGGCCACAGAACCCCCATTTTGCCGAAAATAGCCATGAGCGACCATTTTCAATAATATTAGAGGCTAAGACCTACGGATTTTTGACCAAGAAATGGTCTCCACCAGAAATCCAAGAATGTGATCTATGGCGAGGAAACATATGTGGGGTGAGGTGTATGAGCCTCTGGTCGATGATCAATGGCCACACAACCCCCATTTTTGTCGAAAATAGCCATGAACGACCATTTTCAATAATACCGAAGGCTAACACCTACGGATTTTTGACCAAGAAATGGTCTCCACCAGAAATCCAAGAATGTGATCTATGGCAAGGAAACATATGTGGGGTGAGGTGTACGAGCCTCTGGTCGATGATCAATGGCCACAGAACCCCCATTTTGCCGAAAATAGCCATGAACGACCATTTTCAATAATACCGAAGGCTAACACCTACGGATTTTTGACCAAGAAATGGTCTCCACCAGAAATCCAAGAATGTGATCTATGGCAAGGAAACATATGTGGGGTGAGGTGTACGAGCCTCTGGTCGATGATCAATGGCCACAGAACCCCCATTTTGCCGAAAATAGCCATGAACGACCATTTTCAATAATTCTGATGGCTAACACGTACGAGTTTTTGACCAAGAAATGGTCTCCACCAGAAATCCAAGAATGTGATCTATGGCAAGGAAACATATGTGGGGTGAGGTGTATGAGCCTCTGGTCGATGATCAATGGCCACACAACCCCCATTTTTGTCGAAAATAGCCATGAACGACCATTTTCAATAATATCGAAGGCTAACACCTACGGTTTTTTGACCAAGAAATGGTCTCCACCAGAAATCCAAGAATGTGATCTACGACAAGGAAACATATGTGGGGTGAGGTGTATGAGCCTCTGGTCGACGATCAATGGCCACACAACCCCCATTTTGCCGAAAATAGCCATGAATGACCATTTTCAATAATACCGAAGGCTAACACGTACGCGTTTTTAACCAAGAAATGGTTTCCACCAGAAATCCAAGAATGTAATCTATGGCAAGGAAACATATGTGGGGTGAGGTTTATGAGCCTCTAGTCGATGATAAATGACCACACAACCCCCATTTTTTATGAAAATAGCCATGAGCGACCTTGAAAATAGCCATGAGCGACCATTTTCAATAATACTAGAGGCTAACACCTACGGATTTTAGACCAAGAAATGGTCTCCACCAGAAATCCAAGAATGTGATCTATGGCAAGGAAACAAATGTGGGGTGAGGTGTATGAGCGTCTGGTCGATGATCAATGGCCACACAACCCCCATTTTTGTTGAAAATAGCCATGAACGACCATTTTCAATAATACCGAAGGCTAACACCTACGGATTTTTTACCAAGAAATGGTCTCCACCAGAAATCCAAGAATGTGATCTATGGCAAGGAAACATATGTGGGGTGAGGTGTATGAGCCTCTAGTCGATGATCAATGGCCACACAACCCCCATTTTTGTCGAAAATAGCCATGAATGACCATTTTCAAAAATACCAAAGGCTAACACGTATGGATTTTTGACCAAGAAATGGTCTCCACCAGGAATCCAAGAATGTGATCTATGGCAAGGAAACATATGTGGGGTGAGGTGTATGATCCTCTGGTCGATGATCAATGGCCACACAACCCCCATTTTGCCGAAAATAGCCATGAACGACCATTTTCAATAATACCGAAGGCTAACACGTACGAGTTTTTAACCAAGAAATGGTCTCCACCAGAAATCCAAGAATGTGATCTATGGCAAGGAAACATATGTGGGGTGAGGTTTATGAGCCTCTAGGTGATGATAAATGGCCACACAACCCCCATTTTTTATGAAAATAGCCATGAGCGACCATTTTCAATAATACTAGAGGCTAAGACCTACGGATTTTAGACCAAGAAATGGCCTCCACCAGAAATCCAAGAATGTGATCTATGGCAAGGAAACATATGTGGGGTGAGGTGTATGAGCATCTGGTCGATGATCAATGGCCACACACCCCCATTTTTGTCGAAAATAGCCATGAACGACCATTTTCAATAATACCGAAGGCTAACACCTACGGATTTTTGACCAAGAAATGGTCTCCACCAGAAATCCAAGAATGTGATCTATGGCAAGGAAACATATGTGGGGTGAGGTGTATAAGCCTGTACTCGATGATCAATGGCCACACAACCCCCATTTTTGTCGAAAATAGCCATGAACGACCATTTTCAATAATACCGAAGGCTAACACCTACGGATTTTTGACCAAGAAATGGTCACCACCAGAAATCCAAGAATGTGATCTATGGCAAGGAAACATATGTGGGGTGAGGTGTATGAGCCTCTGGTCGATGATCAATGGCCACACAACCCCCATTTTGCCGAAAATAGCCATGAATGACCATTTTCGATAATACCGAAGGCTAACACGTACGAGTTTTTAACCAAGAAATGGTTTCCACCAGAAATCCAAGAATGTAATCTATGGCAAGGAAACATATGTGGGGTGAGGTTTATGAGCCTCTAGTCGATGATAAATGGCCACACAACCCCCATTTTTTATGAAAATAGCCATGAGCGACCTTGAAAATAGCCATGAGCGACCATTTTCAATAATACTAGAGGCTAACACCTACGGATTTTAGACCAAGAAATGGTCTCCACCAAAAATCCAAGAATGTGATCTATGGCAAGGAAACATATGTGGGGTGAGGTGTATGAGCGTCTGGTCGATGATCAATGGCCACACAACCCCCATTTTTGTCGAAAATAGCCATGAACGACCATTTTCAATAATACCGAAGGCTAACACCTACAGATTTTTGACCAAGAAATGGTCTCCACCAGAAATCCAAGAATGTGATCTATGGCAAGGAAACATATGTGGGGTGAGGTGTATGAGCCTCTGGTCGATGATCAATGGCCACACAACCCCCATTTTTGTCGAAAATAGCCATGAACGACCATTTTCAATAATATCGAAGGCTAACACCTACGGATTTTTGACCAAGAAATGGTCTCCACCAGAAATCCAAGAATGTGATCTACGACAAGGAAACATATGTGGGGTGAGGTGTATGAGCCTCTGGTCGACGATCAATGGCCACAGAACCCCCATTTTGCCAAAAATAGCCATGAGCGACCATTTTCAATAATATTAGAGGCTAAGACCTACGGATTTTTGACCAAGAAATGGTCTCCACCAGAAATCCAAGAATGTGATCTATGGCGAGGAAACATATGTGGGGTGAGGTGTATGAGCCTCTGGTCGATGATCAATGGCCACACAACCCCCATTTTTGTCGAAAATAGCCATGAACGACCATTTTCAATAATACCGAAGGCTAACACCTACGGATTTTTGACCAAGAAATGGTCTCCACCAGAAATCCAAGAATGTGATCTATGGCAAGGAAACATATGTGGGGTGAGGTGTACGAGCCTCTGGTCGATGATCAATGGCCACAGAACCCCCATTTTGCCGAAAATAGCCATGAACGACCATTTTCAATAATACCGAAGGCTAACACCTACGGATTTTTGACCAAGAAATGGTCTCCACCAGAAATCCAAGAATGTGATCTATGGCAAGGAAACATATGTGGGGTGAGGTGTACGAGCCTCTGGTCGATGATCAATGGCCACAGAACCCCCATTTTGCCGAGAATAGCCATGAACGACCATTTTCAATAATTCTGAAGGCTAACACGTACGAGTTTTTGACCAAGAAATGGTCTCCACCAGAAATCCAAGAATGTGATCTATGGCAAGGAAACATATGTGGGGTGAGGTGTATGAGCCTCTGGTCGATGATCAATGGCCACACAACCCCCATTTTTGTCGAAAATAGCCATGAACGACCATTTTCAATAATATCGAAGGCTAACACCTACGGTTTTTTGACCAAGAAATGGTCTCCACCAGAAATCCAAGAATGTGATCTACGACAAGGAAACATATGTGGGGTGAGGTGTATGAGCCTCTGGTCGACGATCAATGGCCACAGAACCCCCATTTTGCCAAAAATAGCCATGAGCGACCATTTTCAATAATATTAGAGGCTAAGACCTACGGATTTTTGACCAAGAAATGGTCTCCACCAGAAATCCAAGAATGTGATCTATGGCGAGGAAACATATGTGGGGTGAGGTGTATGAGCCTCTGGTCGATGATCAATGGCCACACAACCCCCATTTTTGTCGAAAATAGCCATGAACGACCATTTTCAATAATACCGAAGGCTAACACCTACGGATTTTTGACCAAGAAATGGTCTCCACCAGAAATCCAAGAATGTGATCTATGGCAAGGAAACATATGTGGGGTGAGGTGTACGAGCCTCTGGTCGATGATCAATGGCCACAGAACCCCCATTTTGCCGAAAATAGCCATGAACGACCATTTTCAATAATACCGAAGGCTAACACCTACGGATTTTTGACCAAGAAATGGTCTCCACCAGAAATCCAAGAATGTGATCTATGGCAAGGAAACATATGTGGGGTGAGGTGTACGAGCCTCTGGTCGATGATCAATGGCCACAGAACCCCCATTTTGCCGAGAATAGCCATGAACGACCATTTTCAATAATTCTGAAGGCTAACACGTACGAGTTTTTGACCAAGAAATGGTCTCCACCAGAAATCCAAGAATGTGATCTATGGCAAGGAAACATATGTGGGGTGAGGTGTATGAGCCTCTGGTCGATGATCAATGGCCACACAACCCCCATTTTTGTCGAAAATAGCCATGAACGACCATTTTCAATAATATCGAAGGCTAACACCTACGGTTTTTTGACCAAGAAATGGTCTCCACCAGAAATCCAAGAATGTGATCTACGACAAGGAAACATATGTGGGGTGAGGTGTATGAGCCTCTGGTCGACGATCAATGGCCACACAACCCCCATTTTGCCGAAAATAGCCATGAATGACCATTTTCAATAATACCGAAGGCTAACACGTACGCGTTTTTAACCAAGAAATGGTTTCCACCAGAAATCCAAGAATGTAATCTATGGCAAGGAAACATATGTGGGGTGAGGTTTATGAGCCTCTAGTCGATGATAAATGGCCACACAACCCCCATTTTTTATGAAAATAGCCATGAGCGACCTTGAAAATAGCCATGAGCGACCATTTTCAATAATACTAGAGGCTAACACCTACGGATTTTAGACCAAGAAATGGTCTCCACCAGAAATCCAAGAATGTGATCTATGGCAAGGAAACAAATGTGGGGTGAGGTGTATGAGCGTCTGGTCGATGATCAATGGCCACACAACCCCAATTTTTGTCGAAAATAGCCATGAACGACCATTTTCAATAATACGGAAGGCTAACACCTACGGATTTTTGACCAAGAAATGGTCTCCACCAGAAATCCAAGAATGTGATCTATGGCAAGGAAACATATGTGGGGTGAGGTGTATGAGCCTCTAGTCGATGATCAATGGCCACACAACCCCCATTTTTGTCGAAAATAGCCATGAATGACCATTTTCAAAAATACCAAAGGCTAACACGTATGGATTTTTGACCAAGAAATGGTCTCCACCAGGAATCCAAGAATGTGATCTATGGCAAGGAAACATATGTGGGGTGAGGTGTATGATCCTCTTGTCGATGATCAATGGCCACACAACCCCCATTTTGCCGAAAATAGCCATGAACGACCATTTTCAATAATACCGAAGGCTAACACGTACGAGTTTTTAACCAAGAAATGGTCTCCACCAGAAATCCAAGAATGTGATCTATGGCAAGGAAACATATGTGGGGTGAGGTTTATGAGCCTCTAGGTGATGATAAATGGCCACACAACCCCCATTTTTTATGAAAATAGCCATGAGCGACCATTTTCAATAATACTAGAGGCTAAGACCTACGGATTTTAGACCAAGAAATGGTCTCCACCAGAAATCCAAGAATGTGATCTATGGCAAGGAAACATATGTGGGGTGAGGTGTATGAGCATCTGGTCGATGATCAATGGCCACACACCCCCATTTTTGTCGAAAATAGCCATGAACGACCATTTTCAATAATACCGAAGGCTAACACCTACGGATTTTTGACCAAGAAATGGTCTCCACCAGAAATCTAAGAATGTGATCTATGGCAAGGAAACATATGTGGGGTGAGGTGTATGAGCCTCTAGTCGATGATCAATGGCCACACAACCCCCATTTTTGTCGAAAATAGCCATGAACGACCATTTTCAATAATACCGAAGGCTAACACCTACGGATTTTTGACCAAGAAATGGTCACCACCAGAAATCCAAGAATGTGATCTATGGCAAGGAAACATATGTGGGGTGAGGTGTATGAGCCTCTGGTCGATGATCAATGGCCACACAACCCCCATTTTGCCGAAAATAGCCATGAATGACCATTTTCAATAATACCGAAGGCTAACACGTACGAGTTTTTAACCAAGAAATGGTTTCCACCAGAAATCCAAGAATGTAATCTATGGCAAGGAAACATATGTGCGGTGAGGTTTATGAGCCTCTAGTCGATGATAAATGGCCACACAACCCCCATTTTTATGAAAATAGCCATGAGCGACCTTGAAAATAGCCATGAGCGACCATTTTCAATAATACTAGAGGCTAACACCTACGGATTTTAGACCAAGAAATGGTCTCCACCAGAAATCCAAGAATGTGATCTATGGCAAGGAAACATATGTGGGGTGAGGTGTATGAGCGTCTGGTCGATGATCAATGGCCACACAACCCCCATTTTTGTCGAAAATAGCCATGAACGACCATTTTCAATAATACCGAAGGCTAACACCTACGGATTTTTGACCAAGAAATGTCTGCCCCAGAAATCCAAGAATGTGATCTATGGCAAGGAAACATATGTGGGGTGAGGTGTATGAGCCTCTAGTCGATGATCAATGGCCACACAACCCCCATTTTTGTCGAAAATAGCCATGAATGACCATTTTCAAAAATACCAAAGGCTAACACGTACGGATTTTTAACCAAAAATGGTCTCCACCAGAAATCCAAGAATGTGATCTATGGCAAGGAAACATATGTGGGGTGAGGTGTACGAGCCTCTGGTTGATGATCAATGGCCACACAACCCCCATTTTGCCGAAAAT
Organism: Zea mays; assembly: GCF_902167145.1. NCBI lineage: Eukaryota > Viridiplantae > Streptophyta > Magnoliopsida > Poales > Poaceae > Zea > Zea mays. Next base: position 49,760 of record NW_023366951.1, read on the forward strand.
AGCCATGAATGACCATTTTCAATAATACCGAAGGCTAACACGTACGAGTTTTTAACCAAGAAATGGTTTCCACCAGAAATCCAAGAATGTAATCTATGGCAAGGAAACATATGTGGGGTGAGGTTTATGAGCCTCTAGTGGATGATAAATGGCCACACAACCCCCATTTTTTATGAAAATAGCCATGAGCGACCTTGAAAATAGCCATGAGCGACCATTTTCAATAATACTAGAGGCTAACACCTACGGATTTTAGAACAAGAAATGGTCTCCACCAGAAATCCAAGAATGTGATCTATGGCAAGGAAACATATGTGGGGTGAGGTGTATGAGCGTCTGGTCGATGATCAATGGCCACACAACCCCCATTTTTGTCGAAAATAGCCATGAACGACCATTTTCAATAATACCGAAGGCTAACACCTACGGATTTTTGACCAAGAAATGGTCTCCACCAGAAATCCAAGAATGTGATCTATGGCAAGGAAACATATGTGGGGTGAGGTGTATGAGCCTCTGGTCGACGATCAATGGCCACACAACCCTAATTTTTGTCGAAAATAGCCATGAACGACCATTTTCAATGACACTGAAGGCTAACACCTACGGATTTTTGACCAAGAAATGGTCTCCACCATAAATCCAAGAATGTGATCTATGGCAAGGAAACATATGTGTAGTGAGGTGTATGAGCCTCTGGTCGAAGATCAATGGCCACACAACCCCCATTTTTGTCGAAAATAGCCATGAATGACCATTTTCAAAAATACCAAAGGCTAACACGTACGGATTTTTGACCAAGAAATGGTCTCCACCAGAAATCCAAGAATGTGATCTATGGCAAGGAAACATATGTGGGGTGAGGTGTACGAGCCTCTGGTCGATAATGAATGGTCACACAACCCCCATTTTGCCGAAAATAGCCATGAACGACCATTTTCAATAATACCGAAGGCTAACACGTACGAGTTTTTAACCAAGAAATGGTCTCCACCAGAAATCCAAGAATGTGATCTATGGCAAGGAAACATATGTGGGGCGAGGTTTATGAGCCTCTAGTCGATGATAAATGGCCACACAACCCCCATTTTTTATGAAAATAGCCATGAGCGACCTTGAAAATAGCCATGAGCGACCATTTTCAATAATACTAGAGGCTAACACCTATGGATTTTAGACCAAGAAATGGTCTCCACCAGAAATCCAAGAATGTGATCTATGACAAGGAAACATATGTGGGGTGAGGTGTATGAGCGTCTGGTCGATGATCAATGGCCACACAACCCCCATTTTTGTCGAAAATAGCCATGAACGACCATTTTCAATAATACCGAAGGCTAACACATACGGATTTTTGACCAAGAAATGGTCTCCACCAGAAATCCAAGAATGTGATCTATGGCAAGGAAACATATGTGGGGTGAGGTGTATGAGCCTCTGGTCGATGATCAATGGCCACACAACCCCCATTTTTGTCGAAAATAGCCATGAACGACCATTTTCAATAATACCGAAGGCTAACACCTACGGATTTTTGACCAAGAAATGGTCTCCACCAGAAATCCAAGAATGTGATCTATGGCAAGGAACATATGTGGGGTGAGGTGTATGAGCGTCTGGTCGATGATCAATGGCCACACAACCCCCATTTTTGTCGAAAATAGCCATGAATGACCATTTACAATAATACCGAAGGCTAACACCTACGGATTTTTGACCAAGAAATGGTCTCCACCAGAAATCCAAGAATGTGATCTATGGAAAGGAAACATATGTGGGGTGAGGTGTACGAGCCATTGGTCGATGATCAATGGCCACAGAACCCCCATTTTGCCGAAAATAGCCATGAACGACCATTTTCAATAATACCGAAGGCTAACACGTACGAGTTTTTAACCAAGAAATGGTCTCCACCAGAAATCCAAGAATGTGATCTATGGCAAGGAAACATATGTGGGGTGAGGTTTATGAGCCTCTAGGTGATGATAAATGGCCACACAACCCCCATTTTTTATGAAAATAGCCATGAGCGACCATTTTCAATAATACTAGAGGCTAAGACCTACGGATTTTAGACCAAGAAATGGTCTCCACCAGAAATCCAAGAATGTGATCTATGGCAAGGAAACATATGTGGGGTGAGGTGTATGAGCATCTGGTCGATGATCAATGGCCACACACCCCCATTTTTGTCGAAAATAGCCATGAACGACCATTTTCAATAATACCGAAGGCTAACACCTACGGATTTTTGACCAAGAAATGGTCTCCACCAGAAATCTAAGAATGTGGTCTATGGCAAGGAAACATATGTGGGGTGAGGTGTATGAGCCTCTAGTCGATGATCAATGGCCACACAACCCCCATTTTTGTCGAAAATAGCCATGAACGACCATTTTCAATAATACCGAAGGCTAACACCTACGGATTTTTGACCAAGAAATGGTCACCACCAGAAATCCAAGAATGTGATCTATGGCAAGGAAACATATGTGGGGTGAGGTGTATGAGCCTCTGGTCGATGATCAATGGCCACACAACCCCCATTTTGCCGAAAATAGCCATGAATGACCATTTTCAATAATACCGAAGGCTAACACGTACGAGTTTTTAACCAAGAAATGGTTTCCACCAGAAATCCAAGAATGTAATCTATGGCAAGGAAACATATGTGGGGTGAGGTTTATGAGCCTCTAGTCGATGATAAATGGCCACACAACCCCCATTTTTATGAAAATAGCCATGAGCGACCTTGAAAATAGCCATGAGCGACCATTTTCAATAATACTAGAGGCTAACACCTACGGATTTTAGACCAAGAAATGGTCTCCACCAGAAATCCAAGAATGTGATCTATGGCAAGGAAACATATGTGGGGTGAGGTGTATGAGCGTCTGGTCGATGATCAATGGCCACACAACCCCCATTTTTGTCGAAAATAGCCATGAACGACCATTTTCAATAATACCGAAGGCTAACACCTACGGATTTTTGACCAAGAAATGTCTGCCCCAGAAATCCAAGAATGTGATCTATGGCAAGGAAACATATGTGGGGTGAGGTGTATGAGCCTCTAGTCGATGATCAATGGCCACACAACCCCCATTTTTGTCGAAAATAGCCATGAATGACCATTTTCAAAAATACCAAAGGCTAACACGTACGGATTTTTAACCAAGAAATGGTCTCCACCAGAAATCCAAGAATGTGATCTATGGCAAGGAAACATATGTGGGGTGAGGTGTACGAGCCTCTGGTTGATGATCAATGGCCACACAACCCCCATTTTGCCGAAAATAGCCATGAATGACCATTTTCAATAATACCGAAGGCTAACACGTACGAGTTTTTAACCAAGAAATGGTTTCCACCAGAAATCCAAGAATGTAATCTATGGCAAGGAAACATATGTGGGGTGAGGTTTATGAGCCTCTAGTGGATGATAAATGGCCACACAACCCCCATTTTTTATGAAAATAGCCATGAGCGACCTTGAAAATAGCCATGAGCGACCATTTTCAATAATACTAGAGGCTAACACCTACGGATTTTAGAACAAGAAATGGTCTCCACCAGAAATCCAAGAATGTGATCTATGGCAAGGAAACATATGTGGGGTGAGGTGTATGAGCGTCTGGTCGATGATCAATGGCCACACAACCCCCATTTTTGTCGAAAATAGCCATGAACGACCATTTTCAATAATACCGAAGGCTAACACCTACGGATTTTTGACCAAGAAATGGTCTCCACCAGAAATCCAAGAATGTGATCTATGGCAAGGAAACATATGTGGGGTGAGGTGTATGAGCCTCTGGTCGACGATCAATGGCCACACAACCCTAATTTTTGTCGAAAATAGCCATGAACGACCATTTTCAATGACACTGAAGGCTAACACCTACGGATTTTTGACCAAGAAATGGTCTCCACCATAAATCCAAGAATGTGATCTATGGCAAGGAAACATATGTGTAGTGAGGTGTATGAGCCTCTGGTCGAAGATCATTGGCCACACAACCCCCATTTTTGTCGAAAATAGCCATGAATGACCATTTTCAAAAATACCAAAGGCTAACACGTACGGATTTTTGACCAAGAAATGGTCTCCACCAGAAATCCAAGAATGTGATCTATGGCAAGGAAACATATGTGGGGTGAGGTGTACGAGCCTCTGGTCGATAATGAATGGTCACACAACCCCCATTTTGCCGAAAATAGCCATGAACGACCATTTTCAATAATACCGAAGGCTAACACGTATGAGTTTTTAACCAAGAAATGGTCTCCACCAGAAATCCAAGAATGTGATCTATGGCAAGGAAACATATGTGGGGCGAGGTTTATGAGCCTCTAGTCGATGATAAATGGCCACACAACCCCCATTTTTTATGAAAATAGCCATGAGCGACCTTGAAAATAGCCATGAGCGACCATTTTCAATAATACTAGAGGCTAACACCTATGGATTTTAGACCAAGAAATGGTCTCCACCAGAAATCCAAGAATGTGATCTATGACAAGGAAACATATGTGGGGTGAGGTGTATGAGCGTCTGGTCGATGATCAATGGCCACACAACCCCCATTTTTGTCGAAAATAGCCATGAACGACCATTTTCAATAATACCGAAGGCTAACACATACGGATTTTTGACCAAGAAATGGTCTCCACCAGAAATCCAAGAATGTGATCTATGGCAAGGAAACATATGTGGGGTGAGGTGTATGAGCCTCTGGTCGATGATCAATGGCCACACAACCCCCATTTTTGTCGAAAATAGCCATGAACGACCATTTTCAATAATACCGAAGGCTAACACCTACGGATTTTTGACCAAGAAATGGTCTCCACCAGAAATCCAAGAATGTGATCTATGGCAAGGAAACATATGTGGGGTGAGGTGTATGAGCGTCTGGTCGATGATCAATGGCCACACAACCCCCATTTTTGTCGAAAATAGCCATGAATGACCATTTACAATAATACCGAAGGCTAACACCTACGGATTTTTGACCAAGAAATGGTCTCCACCAGAAATCCAAGAATGTGATCTATGGAAAGGAAACATATGTGGGGTGAGGTGTACGAGCCATTGGTCGATGATCAATGGCCACAGAACCCCCATTTTGCCGAAAATAGCCATGAACGACCATTTTCAATAATACCGAAGGCTAACACGTACGAGTTTTTGACCAAGAAATGGTCTCCACCAAAAATCCAAGAATGTGATCTATGGCAAGGAAACATATGTGGGGTGAGGTGTACGAGCCTCTGGTTGATGATCAATGGCCACACAACCCCCATTTTGCCGAAAATAGCCATGAATGACCATTTTCAATAATACCGAAGGCTAACACGTACGAGTTTTTAACCAAGAAATGGTTTCCACCAGAAATCCAAGAATGTAATCTATGGCAAGGAAACATATGTGGGGTGAGGTTTATGAGCCTCTAGTCGATGATAAATGGCCACACAACCCCCATTTTTTTATGAAAATAGCCATGAGCGACCTTGAAAATAGCCATGAGCGACCATTTTCAATAATACTAGAGGATAACACCTACGGATTTTAGACCAAGAAATGGTCTCCACCAGAAATCCAAGAATGTGATCTATGGCAAGGAAACATATGTGGGGTGAGGTGTATGAGCGTCTGGTCGATGATCAATGGCCACACAACCCCCATTTTTGTCGAAAATAGCCATGAACGACCATTTTCAATAATACCGAAGGCTAACACCTACGGATTTTTGACCAAGAAATGGTCTCCACCAGAAATCCAAGAATGTGATCTATGGCAAGGAAACATATGTGGGGTGAGGTGTATGAGCCTCTGGTCGACGATCAATGGCCACACAACCCTAATTTTTGTCGAAAATAGCCATGAACGACCATTTTCAATGACACTGAAGGCTAACACCTACGGATTTTTGACCAAGAAATGGTCTCCACCATAAATCCAAGAATGTGATCTATGGCAAGGAAACATATGTTTAGTGAGGTGTATGAGCCTCTGGTCGAAGATCAATGGCCACACAACCCCCATTTTTGTCGAAAATAGCCATGAATGACCATTTTCAAAAATACCAAAGGCTAACACGTACGGATTTTTGACCAAGAAATGGTCTCCACCAGAAATCCAAGAATGTGATCTATGGAAAGGAAACATATGTGGGGTGAGGTGTACGAGCCTCTGGTCGATAATGAATGGCCACACAACCCCCATTTTGCCGAAAATAGCCATGAACGACCATTTTCAATAATACCGAAGGCTAACACGTACGAGTTTTTAACCAAGAAATGATCTCCACCATAAATCCAAGAATGTGATCTATGGCAAGGAAACATATGTGGGGCGAGGTTTATGAGCCTCTAGTCGATGATAAATGGCCACACAACCCCCATTTTTTATGAAAATAGCCATGAGCGACCTTGAAAATAGCCATGAGCGACCATTTTCAATAATACTAGAGGCTAACACCTATGGATTTTAGACCAAGAAATGGTCTCCACCAGAAATCCAAGAATGTGATCTATGGCAAGGAAACATATGTGGGGTGAGGTGTATGAGCGTCTGGTCGATGATCAATGGCCACACAACCCCCATTTTTGTCGAAAATAGCCATGAACGACCATTTTCAATAATACCGAAGGCTAACACCTACGGATTTTTGACCAAGAAATGGTCTCCACCAGAAATCCAAGAATGTGATCTATGGCAAGGAAACATATGTGGGGTGAGGTGTATGAGCGTCTGGTCGATGATCAATGGCCACACAACCCCCATTTTTGTCGAAAATAGCCATGAATGACCATTTACAATAATACCGAAGGCTAACACCTACGGATTTTTGACCAAGAAATGGTCTCCACCAGAAATCCAAGAATGTGATCTATGGAAAGGAAACATATGTGGGGTGAGGTGTACGAGCCATTGGTCGATGATCAATGGCCACAGAACCCCCATTTTGCCGAAAATAGCCATGAACGACCATTTTCAATAATACCGAAGGCTAACACGTACGAGTTTTTGACCAAGAAATGGTCTCCACCAAAAATCCAAGAATGTGATCTATGGCAAGGAAACATATGTGGGGTGAGGTGTACGAGCCTCTGGTTGATGATCAATGGCCACACAACCCCCATTTTGCCGAAAATAGCCATGAATGACCATTTTCAATAATACCGAAGGCTAACACGTACGAGTTTTTAACCAAGAAATGGTTTCCACCAGAAATCCAAGAATGTAATCTATGGCAAGGAAACATATGTGGGGTGAGGTTTATGAGCCTCTAGTCGATGATAAATGGCCACACAACCCCCATTTTTTTATGAAAATAGCCATGAGCGACCTTGAAAATAGCCATGAGCGACCATTTTCAATAATACTAGAGGATAACACCTACGGATTTTAGACCAAGAAATGGTCTCCACCAGAAATCCAAGAATGTGATCTATGGCAAGGAAACATATGTGGGGTGAGGTGTATGAGCGTCTGGTCGATGATCAATGGCCACACAACCCCCATTTTTGTCGAAAATAGCCATGAACGACCATTTTCAATAATACCGAAGGCTAACACCTACGGATTTTTGACCAAGAAATGGTCTCCACCAGAAATCCAAGAATGTGATCTATGGCAAGGAAACATATGTGGGGTGAGGTGTATGAGCCTCTGGTCGACGATCAATGGCCACACAACCCTAATTTTTGTCGAAAATAGCCATGAACGACCATTTTCAATGACACTGAAGGCTAACACCTACGGATTTTTGACCAAGAAATGGTCTCCACCATAAATCCAAGAATGTGATCTATGGCAAGGAAACATATGTTTAGTGAGGTGTATGAGCCTCTGGTCGAAGATCAATGGCCACACAACCCCCATTTTTGTCGAAAATAGCCATGAATGACCATTTTCAAAAATACCAAAGGCTAACACGTACGGATTTTTGACCAAGAAATGGTCTCCACCAGAAATCCAAGAATGTGATCTATGGAAAGGAAACATATGTGGGGTGAGGTGTACGAGCCTCTGGTCGATAATGAATGGCCACACAACCCCCATTTTGCCGAAAATAGCCATGAACGACCATTTTCAATAATACCGAAGGCTAACACGTACGAGTTTTTAACCAAGAAATGATCTCCACCATAAATCCAAGAATGTGATCTATGGCAAGGAAACATATGTGGGGCGAGGTTTATGAGCCTCTAGTCGATGATAAATGGCCACACAACCCCCATTTTTTATGAAAATAGCCATGAGCGACCTTGAAAATAGCCATGAGCGACCATTTTCAATAATACTAGAGGCTAACACCTATGGATTTTAGACCAAGAAATGGTCTCCACCAGAAATCCAAGAATGTGATCTATGGCAAGGAAACATATGTGGGGTGAGGTGTATGAGCGTCTGGTCGATGATCAATGGCCACACAACCCCCATTTTTGTCGAAAATAGCCATGAACGACCATTTTCAATAATACCGAAGGCTAACACCTACGGATTTTTGACCAAGAAATGGTCTCCACCAGAAATCCAAGAATGTGATCTATGGCAAGGAAACATATGTGGGGTGAGGTGTATGAGCCTCTGGTCGATGATCAATGGCCACACAACCCCCATTTTTGTCGAAAATAGCCATGAACGACCATTTTCAATAATAACGAAGGCTAACACGTACGGATTTTTGACCAAGAAATGGTCTCCACCAGAAATCCAAGAATGTGATCTATGGCAAGGAAACATATGTGGGGTGAGGTGTATGAGCGTCTGGTCGATGATCAATGGCCACACAACCCCCATTTTTGTCGAAAATAGCCATGAACGACCATTTACAATAATACCGAAGGCTAACACCTACGGATTTTTGACCAAGAAATGGTCTCCACCAGAAATCCAAGAATGTGATCTATGGCAAGGAAACATATGTGGGGTGAGGTGTATGAGCCTCTGGTCGATGATCAATGGCCACACAACCCCCATTTTTGTCGAAAATAGCCATGAACGACCATTTTCAATAATAACGAAGGCTAACACGTACGGATTTTTGACCAAGAAATGGTCTCCACCAGAAATCCAAGAATGTGATCTATGGCAAGGAAACATATGTGGGGTGAGGTGTATGAGCGTCTGGTCGATGATCAATGGCCACACAACCCCCATTTTTGTCGAAAATAGCCATGAATGACCATTTACAATAATACCGAAGGCTAACACCTACGGATTTTTGACCAAGAAATGGTCTCCACCAGAAATCCAAGAATGTGATCTATGGCAAGGAAACATATGTGGGGTGAGGTGTATGAGCCTCTGGTCGACGATCAATGGCCACACAACCCTAATTTTTGTCGAAAATAGCCATGAACGACCATTTTCAATGACACTGAAGGCTAACACCTACGGATTTTTGACCAAGAAATGGTCTCCACCATAAATCCAAGAATGTGATCTATGGCAAGGAAACATATGTGTAGTGAGGTGTATGAGCCTCTGGTCGAAGATCAATGGCCACACAACCCCCATTTTTGTCGAAAATAGCCATGAATGACCATTTTCAAAAATACCAAAGGCTAACACGTACGGATTTTTGACCAAGAAATGGTCTCCACCAGAAATCCAAGAATGTGATCTATGGAAAGGAAACATATGTGGGGTGAGGTGTACGAGCCTCTGGTCGATAATGAATGGCCACACAACCCCCATTTTGCCGAAAATAGCCATGAACGACCATTTTCAATAATACCGAAGGCTAACACGTACGAGTTTTTAACCAAGAAATGATCTCCACCAGAAATCCAAGAATGTGATCTATGGCAAGGAAACATATGTGGGGCGAGGTTTATGAGCCTCTAGTCGATGATAAATGGCCACACAACCCCCATTTTTTATGAAAATAGCCATGAGCGACCTTGAAAATAGCCATGAGCGACCATTTTCAATAATACTAGAGGCTAACACCTATGGATTTTAGACCAAGAAATGGTCTCCACCAGAAATCAAAGAATGTGATCTATGGCAAGGAAACATATGTGGGGTGAGGTGTATGAGCGTCTGGTCGATGATCAATGGCCACACAACCCCCATTTTTGTCGAAAATAGCCATGAACGACCATTTTCAATAATACCGAAGGCTAACACCTACGGATTTTTGACCAAGAAATGGTCTCCACCAGAAATCCAAGAATGTGATCTATGGCAAGGAAACATATGTGGGGTGAGGTGTATGAGCCTCTGGTCGATGATCAATGGCCACACAACCCCCATTTTTGTCGAAAATAGCCATGAACGACCATTTTCAATAATAACGAAGGCTAACACCTACGGATTTTTGACCAAGAAATGGTCTCCACCAGAAATCCAAGAATGTGATCTATGGCAAGGAAACATATGTGGGGTGAGGTGTATGAGCGTCTGGTCGATGATCCATGGCCACACAACCCCCATTTTTGTCGAAAATAGCCATGAATGACCATTTACAATAATACCGAAGGCTAACACCTACGGATTTTTGACCAAGAAATGGTCTCCACCAGAAATCCAAAAATGTGATCTATGGAAAGGAAACATATGTGGGGTGAGGTGTACGAGCCTCTGGTCGATGATCAATGGCCACAGAACCCCCATTTTGCCGAAAATAGCCATGAACGACCATTTTCAATTATACCGAAGGCTAACACGTACGAGTTTTTGACCAAGAAATGGTCTCCACCAGAAATCCAAGAATGTGATCTATGGCAAGGAAACATATGTGGGGTGAGGTGTATGAGCGTCTGGTCGATGATCAATGGCCACACAACCCCCATTTTTGTCGAAAATAGCCATGAATGACCATTTACAATAATACCGAAGGCTAACACCTACGGATTTTTGACCAAGAAATGGTCTCCACCAGAAATCCAAGAATGTGATCTATGGCAAGGAAACATATGTGGGGTGAGGTGTATGAGCCTCTGGTCGACGATCAATGGCCACACAACCCTAATTTTTGTCGAAAATAGCCATGAACGACCATTTTCAATGACACTGAAGGCTAACACCTACGGATTTTTGACCAAGAAATGGTCTCCACCATAAATCCAAGAATGTGATCTATGGCAAGGAAACATATGTGTAGTGAGGTGTATGAGCCTCTGGTCGAAGATCAATGGCCACACAACCCCCATTTTTGTCGAAAATAGCCATGAATGACCATTTTCAAAAATACCAAAGGCTAACACGTACGGATTTTTGACCAAGAAATGGTCTCCACCAGAAATCCAATAATGTGATCTATGGCAAGGAAACATATGTGGGGTGAGGTGTACGAGCCTCTGGTCGATGATCAATGGCCACACAACCCCCATTTTGCCGAAAATAGCCATGAACGACCATTTTCAATAATACCGAAGGCTAACACGTACGAGTTTTTAACCAAGAAATGGTCTCCACCAGAAATCCAAGAATGTGATCTATGGCAAGGAAACATATGTGGGGTGAGGTTTATGAGCCTCTAGTCGATGATAAATGGCCACACAACCCCCATTTTTTATGAAAATAGCCATGAGCGACCTTGAAAATAGCCATGAGCGACCATTTTCAATAATACTAGAGGCTAACACCTACGGATTTTAGACCAAGAAATGGTCTCCACCAGAAATCCAAGAATGTGATCTATGGCAAGGAAACATATGTGGGGTGAGGTGTATGAGCGTCTGGTCGATGATCAATGGCCACACAACCCCCATTTTTGTCGAAAATAGCCATGAACGACCATTTTCAATAATACCGAAGGCTAACACCTACGGATTTTTGACCAAGAAATGATCTCCACCAGAAATCCAAGAATGTGATCTATGGCAAGGAAACATATGTGGGGTGAGGTGTCTGAGCCTCTGGTCGACGATCAATGGCCACACAACCCTAATTTTTTGTCGAAAATAGCCATGAACGACCATTTTCAATGACACTGAAGGCTAACACCTACGGATTTTTGACCAAGAAATGGTCTCCACCATAAATCCAAGAATGTGGTCTATGGCAAGGAAACATATGTGTAGTGAGGTGTATGAGCCTCTGGTCGAAGATCAATGGCCACACAACCCCCATTTTTGTCGAAAATAGCCATGAATGACCATTTTCAAAAATACCAAAGGCTAACACATTCGGATTTTTACCCAAGAAATGGTCTCCACCAGAAATCCAAGAATGTGATCTATGGCAAGGAAACATATGTGGGGTGAGGTGTACGAGCCTCTGGTCGATGATCAATGGCCACAGAACCCCCATTTTGCCGAAAATAGCCATGAATGACCATTTTCAATAATACCGAAGGCTAACACGTACGAGTTTTTGACCAAGAAATGGTCTCCACTAAAAATCCAAGAATGTGATCTATGGCAAGGAAACATATGAGGGGTGAGATTTATGAGCCTCTAGTCGATGATAAATGGCCACACAACCCCCATTTTTTATGAAAATAGCCATGAGCGACCATTTTCAATAATATTAGAGGCTAAGACCTATGGATTTTTGACCAAGAAATGGTCTCCACCAGAAATCTAAGAATGTGATCTATGGCAAGGAAACATATGTGGGGTGAGGTGTATGAGCCTCTGGTCGATGATCAATGGCCACACAACCCACATTGTTGTCGAAAATAGCCATGAATGACCATTTACAATAATACCGAAGGCTAACACCTACGGATTTTTGACCAAGAAATGGTCTCCACCAGAAATCCAAGAATGTGATCTATGGCAAGGAAACATATGTGGGGTGAGGTGTATGAGCCTCTGGTCGATGATCAATGGCCACACAACCCCCATTTTTGTCGAAAATGGCCATGAACGACCATTTTCAATAATATCGAAGGCTAACACCTACGGATTTTTGACCAAGAAATGGTCTCCACCAGAAATCCAAGAATGTGATCTACGACAAGGAAACATATGTGGGGTGAGGTGTATGAGCCTCTGGTCGACGATCAATGGCCACACAACCCCCATTTTGCCGAAAATAGCCATGAATGACCATTTTCAATAATACCGAAGGCTAACACGTACGAGTTTTTGACCAAGAAATGGTCTCCACTAAAAATCCAAGAATGTGATCTATGGCAAGGAAACATATGAGGGGTGAGATTTATGAGCCTCTAGTCGATGATAAATGGCCACACAACCCCCATTTTTTATGAAAATAGCCATGAGCGACCATTTTCAATAATATTAGAGGCTAAGACCTATGGATTTTTGACCAAGAAATGGTCTCCACCAGAAATCTAAGAATGTGATCTATGGCAAGGAAACATATGTGGGGTGAGGTGTATGAGCCTCTGGTCGATGATCAATGGCCACACAACCCACATTGTTGTCGAAAATAGCCATGAATGACCATTTACAATAATACCGAAGGCTAACACCTACGGATTTTTGACCAAGAAATGGTCTCCACCAGAAATCCAAGAATATGATCTATGGCAAGGAAACATATGTGGGGTGAGGTGTATGAGCCTCTGGTCGATGATCAATGGCCACACAACCCCCATTTTTGTCGAAAATGGCCATGAACGACCATTTTCAATAATATAGAAGGCTAACACCTACGGATTTTTGACCAAGAAATGGTCTCCACCAGAAATCCAAGAATGTGATCTACGACAAGGAAACATATGTGGGGTGAGGTGTATGAGCCTCTGGTCGACGATCAATGGCCACACAACCCCCATTTTGCCGAAAATAGCCATGAATGACCATTTTCAATAATACCGAAGGCTAACACGTACGAGTTTTTAACCAAGAAATGGTTTCCACCAGAAATCCAAGAATGTAATCTATGGCAAGGAAACATATGTGGGGTGAGGTGTACGAGCCTCTGGTCGATGATCAATGGCCACAGAACCCCCATTTTGCCGAAAATAGCCATGAACGACCATTTTCAATAATACCGAAGGCTAACACGTACGAGTTTTTGACCAAGAAATGGTCTCCACCAAAAATCCAAGAATGTGATCTATGGCAAGGAAACATATGTGGGGTGAGATTTATGAGCCTCTAGTCGATGATAAATGGCCACACAACCCCCCATTTTTTTATGAAAATAGCCATGAGCGACCATTTTCAATAATATGAGAGGCTAAGACCTACAGATTTTTGACCAAGAAATAGTCTCCACCAGAAATCCAAGAATGTGATCTATGGCAAGGAAACATATGTGGGGTGAGGTGTATGAGCCTATGGTCGATGATCAATGGCCACACAAACCCCATTTTTGTCGAAAATAGCCATGAATGACCATTTACAATAATACCGAAAGCTAACACCTACGGATTTTTGACCAAGAAATGGTTTCCACCAGAAATCCAAGAATGTGATCTATGGCAAGGAAACATATGTGGGGTGAGGTGTATGAGCCTCTGGTCGACGATCAATGGCCACACAACCCTAATTTTTTGTCGAAAATAGCCATGAACGACCATTTTCAATGACACTGAAGGCTAACAACTACGGATTTTTGACCAAGAAATGGTCTCCACCATAAATCCAAGAATGTGATCTATGGCAAGGAAACATATGTGTAGTGAGGTGTATGAGCCTCTGGTCGAAGATCAATGGCCACACAACCCCCATTTTTGTCGAAAATAGCCATGAATGACCATTTTCAAAAATACCAAAGGCTAACACATTCGGATTTTTGCCCAAGAAATGGTCTCCACCAGAAATCCAAGAATGTGATCTATGGCAAGGAAACATATGTGGGGTGAGGTGTACGAGCCTCTGGTCGATGATCAATGGCCACAGAACCCCCATTTTGCCGAAAATAGCCATGAATGACCATTTTCAATAATACCGAAGGCTAACACGTACGAGTTTTTGACCAAGAAATGGTCTCCACCAAAAATCCAAGAATGTGATCTATGGCAAGGAAACATATGAGGGGTGAGATTTATGAGCCTCTAGTCGATGATAAATGGCCACACAACCCCCATTTTTTATGAAAATAGCCATGAGCGACCATTTTCAATAATATTAGAGGCTAAGACCTATGGATTTTTGACCAAGAAATGGTCTCCACCAGAAATCTAAGAATGTGATCTATGGCAACGAAACATATGTGGGGTGAGGTGTATGAGCCTCTGGTCGATGATCAATGGCCACACAACCCACATTGTTGTCGAAAATAGCCATGAATGACCATTTACAATAATACCGAAGGCTAACACCTACGGATTTTTGACCAAGAAATGGTCTCCACCAGAAATCCAAGAATATGATCTATGGCAAGGAAACATATGTGGGGTGAGGTGTATGAGCCTCTGGTCGATGATCAATGGCCACACAACCCCCATTTTTGTCGAAAATGGCCATGAACGACCATTTTCAATAATATAGAAGGCTAACACCTACGGATTTTTGACCAAGAAATGGTCTCCACCAGAAATCCAAGAATGTGATCTACGACAAGGAAACATATGTGGGGTGAGGTGTATGAGCCTCTGGTCGACGATCAATGGCCACACAACCCCCATTTTGCCGAAAATAGCCATGAATGACCATTTTCAATAATACCGAAGGCTAACACGTACGAGTTTTTAACCAAGAAATGGTTTCCACCAGAAATCCAAGAATGTAATCTATGGCAAGGAAACATATGTGGGGTGAGGTGTACGAGCCTCTGGTCGATGATCAATGGCCACACAACCCCCATTTTGCCGAAAATAGCCATGAACGACCATTTTCAATAATACCGAAGGCTAACACGTACGAGTTTTTGACCAAGAAATGGTCTCCACCAAAAATCCAAGAATGTGATCTATGGCAAGGAAACATATGTGGGGTGAGATTTATGAGCCTCTAGTCGATGATAAATGGCCACACAACCCCCCATTTTTTTATGAAAATAGCCATGAGCGACCATTTTCAATAATATGAGAGGCTAAGACCTACAGATTTTTGACCAAGAAATAGTCTCCACCAGAAATCCAAGAATGTGATCTATGGCAAGGAAACATATGTGGGGTGAGGTGTATGAGCCTATGGTCGATGATCAATGGCCACACAAACCCCATTTTTGTCGAAAATAGCCATGAATGACCATTTACAATAATACCGAAAGCTAACACCTACGGATTTTTGACCAAGAAATGGTTTCCACCAGAAATCCAAGAATGTGATCTATGGCAAGGAAACATATGTGGGGTGAGGTGTATGAGCCTCTGGTCGACGATCAATGGCCACACAACCCTAATTTTTTGTCGAAAATAGCCATGAACGACCATTTTCAATGACACTGAAGGCTAACAACTACGGATTTTTGACCAAGAAATGGTCTCCACCATAAATCCAAGAATGTGATCTATGGCAAGGAAACATATGTGTAGTGAGGTGTATGAGCCTCTGGTCGAAGATCAATGGCCACACAACCCCCATTTTTGTCGAAAATAGCCATGAATGACCATTTTCAAAAATACCAAAGGCTAACACATTCGGATTTTTGCCCAAGAAATGGTCTCCACCAGAAATCCAAGAATGTGATCTATGGCAAGGAAACATATGTGGGGTGAGGTGTACGAGCCTCTGGTCGATGATCAATGGCCACAGAACCCCCATTTTGCCGAAAATAGCCATGAATGACCATTTTCAATAATACCGAAGGCTAACACGTACGAGTTTTTGACCAAGAAATGGTCTCCACCAAAAATCCAAGAATGTGATCTATGGCAAGGAAACATATGAGGGGTGAGATTTATGAGCCTCTAGTCGATGATAAATGGCCACACAACCCCCATTTTTTATGAAAATAGCCATGAGCGACCATTTTCAATAATATTAGAGGCTAAGACCTATGGATTTTTGACCAAGAAATGGTCTCCACCAGAAATCTAAGAATGTGATCTATGGCAAGGAAACATATGTGGGGTGAGGTGTATGAGCCTCTGGTCGATGATCAATGGCCACACAACCCACATTGTTGTCGAAAATAGCCATGAATGACCATTTACAATAATACCGAAGGCTAACACCTACGGATTTTTGACCAAAAATGGTCTCCACCAGAAATCCAAGAATGTGATCTATGGCAAGGAAACATATGTGGGGTGAGGTGTATGAGCCTCTGGTCGATGATCAATGGCCACACAACCCCCATTTTTGTCGAAAATGGCCATGAACGACCATTTTCAATAATATCGAAGGCTAACACCTACGGATTTTTGACCAAGAAATGGTCTCCACCAGAAATCCAAGAATGTGATCTACGACAAGGAAACATATGTGGGGTGAGGTGTATGAGCCTCTGGTCGACGATCAATGGCCACACAACCCCCATTTTGCCGAAAATAGCCATGAATGACCATTTTCAATAATACCGAAGGCTAACACGTACGAGTTTTTGACCAAGAAATGGTCTCCACTAAAAATCCAAGAATGTGATCTATGGCAAGGAAACATATGAGGGGTGAGATTTATGAGCCTCTAGTCGATGATAAATGGCCACACAACCCCCATTTTT
>NW_023366952.1:0-2500 GCF_902167145.1 Zea mays
GCAATTGTCAGGAAGCGGCTTTTTCTTTGGCCAAACGGTACTTCGAACTTGGAACGAGCATGAAGAGATTAACGAGACTTCTTTCTCTTTTGAGTTTTTCTGGCGGACCGGTCGCGCAAGATCTTTGGTCTTCCCCCGGAACCGATGAAAAAGTGGGTCGCTTCTTATGGACTCGCTCAGAATGATTCTTCTCTATCTATAGTTCATGGCCTATTAGAAGTAGAAGGTGCTCTGGTGCAATCCTTACCGACAGAAAAAGATTGCAGTCGGGTTGATAATAATCGAGTGCCATTACTTCGTCGGTCCGAACCAAGGAATCCGTTAGAAATGTTTTGAAATGGATATTGTTCTCTCTTTGATTAGGGATGCTATATGAAAAGAAGTGGAGTTTGAAAAAGGGAACGGAATGGTCAAACCGGAACTGCTAGAGGAACGAATTTTCAATAGCATAACTTGGGCTCCTAGAATATGGGGCCCTTGGGACAATCTATTTGATTGCAGGGACAGGTACGCTGAATATGACTGGGGATTTTCCTATGGGTATTGGAGCGGGTCCAAGCAGATTAAAGAGGATGAGTTGTCAGAGACTGCTATTTATTCGAATTATTTCTGGTATATTTATCATAAAAAGGGGGAGGTGCAAGAGACTGATTCGGACTTCTTGCAGAGTGGAACAATGCAGTACCAGACACGAGATATATCTTTCAAAGAAGAAGGCTTTTTTCGAATAAGCCAATTGATTTGGGACCTTCGGATCCATTCTTTTTCCTATTCAAAGATCAGGCCTTTGTCTCTGTGTTTTCACGTCGAGAATTCTTTGCAGATGAAGATGAAGAGATGGCAAAGCGGCTTAGTACCAGTACCTGGAGAAAAAAGCCTCCTAAACATATGGCTAGCAACTGGTTCACCAGGAGTACGCAAGAAAGGCAAAAGCACTACGAATTATTGATTTAGGAATGGGAATGGGCTAGAACCCTGGGCTCTTCCTTATATAATTAATGGTCTTTTCATTCTAATACTCTATCCGAGAGTTCTCAGTATTTAGCAAAGCTGTTCCTATCTAACGGAAGGCTCCTGGATCAAATGACAAAGACATTGTTTGTGGAGAAAGAGGTGGCTTTTCCCGGATGAAATGAAACATTTCATTTGTGTAACAGGAGAAAGATTTCCCACTCCTTAGCCGTAAAGATATGTGGCCATGAAAAAGGGAGGGGATTCAGTGGAACAGGATTGGCCGGGCGGTAGAGTCGTGGAAACACTTGTTGATTCCTATTTTGGACCCTAGCTCCATGGAACAATATGCTACTGCGGAAACATGGAAGAATTGCAATCTTAGATCAAAACACTATGTATGGGATGATATGAACTGCCTAAATAAGAATTCTTGAGCGTCGAATAACCTGAGTACTAACTACATCAAACAATTTGCATTAATGAAACTGTGTAAATCCACCGGATAATCAAAAATACGCATGTCTGATGAAATGGTTGTTGCTATCTGTTTCCATAACGAATCCTTGGTTTAACTGAATAAGTAAAGAAAATGGGCCCTTTCTCTTCGTCTCAGATCGATGGATCTTCTCGATTGGAAGATCTCCCATATGGATAATACACATTCCAGTTGACCGAGCCTAATGCTAATTGTTTTGTTCCGAAGCAAAGATATCCGCGGAGGCCGGTTCGTTCGTCCTATTCTGATATTCAGGACCAAGAGGTCCTGGATTCTCTTTCGGATAGGCCCTGAAAGGAGAAGAGAAGCTGAAATGCCAACGGACCTCTGTCTATTCTCTAATTCACCCGATCCGATAGTACCCGTTTTTGGAACGTCCAGTGCCAAAGTCACTGAATGGGTAAGTCACCAATCCAATCCCTTTGACAAATCGGGTGTCATATTAGATATCATATTCTATATATATAGAAATATCATAGAATAGACATATAGAATTTTTGGTTGGGAAATTCGAATGAATCATTGAGTGAAAAAGGAGCAAAGAATGACAAAAGATGAGACTCTACTAGTCTTCACTCTTGTGGTTTCCTCGGTTTCTATTTTCTTATTCGGGATCTTGCTTTTCATGGTTCTCATCTCTGCAACTCGCGATTTTCGCGAGAGAACCAAATCCAAGTTGGTGAAGATCATGATTTGGGCTGGCATAGTAGTTATTACCTTTGCAATTGCGGTTCGAATCTATCCGATCTTTATCTTTTTGCTCAAAGAACGAATAAAACCCCTTGTTGAAGCCCTTTATGATAAGCTTCCCTGGATCTGGGAAGTTTCTCTTTCACGGTATTGGGATCGTTTGATCGATTTCCTTGATCGCTACTTATGGGCGTGCGCTCAAAGGATACAAACAGGGATTCGCAAACAAAAAGGGGAATTCGTAGTCACTTTTTCCTGTCGCGTAAAAAAAAGGCTTTACGCGAGAGCAATAGAGGTTGGGATACATCTATCTCTTCTGAGCAACCTCTTTTGGATTCTTAAGACCACCCTTGCAGTAGG
>NW_023366952.1:17500-32500 GCF_902167145.1 Zea mays
TATAGTCTATCTCTTTCTATATATGGAAAGTCAAGAAATTCTCATCGAAACATCGAGAAATTGTGCATATAGAAAACTCTAAAGAAAGAAAAAAAGGAGACCCATGCCATGATTTTCAAATCTTTTCTACTTAAGTAGTCTAAAGTAGTCTAAGTTTCTCGATGAGGATAATTAATTCGGTCGTTGTGGTCGGACTCTATTATGGATTTCTGACCACATTCTCCATAGGTCCCTCTTAGATCTTCTTTCTCCAATCTTGGGTTAGGGAAGAAGGAGATATTCGCGACTACTGGCGGTTTCATTATGGGGCAGCTCATGATCTTCATATCGATCTATTATCCACCTCTGCATCTATTCTTTCTTAGCTAAACGGGTGGAAGATCCATCCAATTTGGTTATATCATGGACTCGAAAAACGGATCTGAATGTGACTGAAATGCACGATCTTCACAGGTATCACTTTTCACGATACCTAAACCTAAAAGGTGGAATAGCGATTTTCGAACCATTTCCTATAAGAGAATGGTTTCCATTACTTTGAGAAATGGATTCTATATCAAACTATAGCTATTGCATTAAAGAAGAAAAGAAACTAATAGAAGTCGAAGACGCGGAATGGTAGTGAATAGAGAAAAAGATTCTTCTGATTTTCTTGTTCCTGAAAATATTCGATCCATCTCCTAGACGCCGTAGAGAATTGAGAATTTTCATGTCTTTCAATTCTCGTACTCGTAATTGGAAAGTTACGGAAGGAGATCCATCATTTTGCAATGAAAACAACATAAAAAACTCTGGACAATTTCGAAATCAGACCAAGCGTCTTAATACATATGCAAAAAAATTCATTATTGGCCCACCATTGATTACAAGATTTAGCTTTTATGAATCGCTATTGGTTTGATACGAATAATGGCAGTCGTTTCAGTATGTTAAGGATACAGATGTATCCACAATTCATTTAGAGTTACTTAATAGCCTATTTCTTATACTATATCTCTATCCCGTGAAATTCTCGAGCCCAAAGATGGATGCATATGCTGTGTTTCATTTTGCTAAATGATATCAATTAAATGGTATATCAATTCTATAAATTGGATATAGCAATAAATAAATCAGCAAAATTCTTTTATTTTAGATAGAAGAAATGTTTCTTCTATCTAAAATAAAAGAATGTACCCTTCTATCCAAATCCAATTTGCATCGATAAAATAAATCCAAATTCCAGATTCCAGCAGTAGATGAATAATTGCAAATTTTTGTGTGTACGAGATTAGAATAACTTAAAAATAACTGACATAATTTTTTATTTTTCCTGATCAGAAAAATACATGAAAAAGAAAGGAGGTAGAAAAATTTGTTGATTTATGGTTAAAGAAGAAAAACAAGAAAACAGGGGTTCTGTTGAATTTCAAGTATTCAGTTTCACCAATAAGATACGGAGACTTGCTTCACATTTAGAATTACACAAAAAAGATTTTTCATCGGAAAGAGGTCTACGAAGACTTTTGGGAAAACGTCAACGTTTGCTGGCTTATTTGGCAAAGAAAAATAGAGTACGTTATAAGAAATTAATAAGTCAGTTGGATATTCGGGAGAAGTAATTTAATCGTTCTCATTTTTTTCTTATTTTATTAGTAGTCTTATAGTAGTCTTAGATTTTGCATTTTGATGAGCCTCGTTTTGAGGAATTCATGGAATAATCCATTTTCATGGAATAAAGAATAAGAACAAGGATATGAGTCTATCGCTTAAAAGAAAAGATCTCATGATAGTCAATATGGGCCCTCAACACCCATCAATGCATGGTGTTCTTCGACTGATTGTTACTCTCGATGGTGAAGATGTTATTGATTGCGAACCCATATTAGGGTATTTACACAGAGGAATGGAAAAAATCGCGGAAAACAGAAGTATTATACAATACTTGCCTTATGTAACACGATGGGATTATTTAGCTACTATGTTTACAGAAGCAATAACGGTAAATGCACCAGAATTCTTAGAGAATATTCAAATACCCAAAAGAGCCAGCTATATTAGAGTAATTATGTTAGAATTGAGCCGTATAGCTTCTCATTTGTTATGGCTTGGACCTTTTATGGCGGATCTCGGGGCACAGACTCCCTTTTTCTACATTTTTAGAGAGAGAGAATTGATATATGATCTATTTGAAGCTGCTACAGGTATGCGAATGATGCATAATTACTTTCGCATCGGAGGAGTCGCTGCCGATCTCCCTTATGGATGGATGGATAAATGTTTAGATTTCTGTGATTATTTTTTACAAGGAGTTGTTGAATATCAAGAACTTATTACACAGAATCCCATTTTTTTAGAACGAGTTGAAGGAGTCGGTTTTATTAGCGGAGAAGAAGCTGTAAATTGGGGCTTATCGGGACCAATGTTACGAGCTTCTGGAATACAATGGGATCTTCGTAAAATTGATCCTTATGAGTCTTACAATCAATTCGATTGGAAAGTCCAATGGCAAAAAGAAGGAGATTCGTTAGCTCGCTATTTAGTACGAGTCGGTGAAATGAGGGAATCCATAAAAATTATTCAACAGGCTGTAGAGAAAATTCCTGGAGGACCTTATGAGAATTTAGAAGCCCGACGCTTTAAGAAAGCAAAGAATCCCGAATGGAATGATTTTGAATATCGATTTCTTGGTAAAAAACCTTCGCCCAATTTTGAATTATCAAAGCAAGAGCTTTATGTAAGAGTAGAAGCTCCAAAAGGCGAATTAGGAATTTATCTGGTAGGAGATGATAGTCTTTTCCCCTGGAGATGGAAAATTCGTCCACCGGGTTTTATTAATTTGCAAATTCTTCCTCAGCTAGTTAAAAAAATGAAATTGGCTGATATCATGACAATATTAGGTAGTATAGATATCATTATGGGGGAAGTTGATCGTTGAAATGATAATAGATAGGGTAGAGGTAGAAACTATCAATTCTTTTTCGAAATCGGAATTATTTAAAGAAATCTACGGACTTATATGGATTCTACCCATTTTTGCCCTCCTACTGGGAATCACAATAGAAGTACTCGTAATTGTGTGGTTAGAAAGAGAAATATCCGCATCGATACAACAACGTATTGGTCCTGAATATGCTGGCCCCCTGGGACTGCTTCAAGCTATAGCAGATGGAACTAAACTACTTTTAAAAGAGGATATCCTCCCATCCCGAGGAGATATTCCTTTATTTAGCATTGGTCCCTCTATAGCAGTCATATCCATTTTATTAAGTTTTTTAGTTATCCCTTTAGGATATCGTTTTGTTTTAGCTGATCTTAGTATTGGTGTTTTTTTATGGATTGCGATTTCAAGTATTGCTCCTATTGGTCTTCTCATGGCAGGATATAGCTCAAATAATAAATATTCTTTTTCAGGCGGTCTACGAGCGGCTGCTCAATCTATTAGTTATGAAATACCATTAACTTTTTGTGTACTAGCAATATCTCTACGTGTGATTCGTTAAAATAGGATCTTTTTCCTCTAAAATACATTGAATGCTTATCTTCCTTTGCTTATTCTGTATTCGCGTTGGTAAGTTAAACTCGATAGCTATATGAGTGAAACAAAACAGCTTATTAATTTGTAGTAAAAGTAAAAAATCTCATTTCCTACGTACAAGAAAAAAGTTCAAGTAAACATAAGCAGTGTAAACTCTTTACCCCAAGGTTGAGATTGTTTGATTAGTCATCATATCTTGAAGCGGGCAAGAATAAAGGATTCGCGATATGGAATTCCATTACTAGAATATTTTGAGTTATTACTATAATTTAAACTTATAACCATAAGGCAATCCATCAAAAGTTAGTGAGGGATTAGGAACACTAAAGTACATACAGGATTAGTAATGAGAGAATCTAAATCATTAGACATTTTTCCTCATAAAAGGAATCATAATAAGGACTTGAAATTGGTGGAAATGATCAAGCAGTACTTTCTTCAGATTCCGGTCTAGAGTATGTTCCCATTCACTTGTTAAGGAAATGGCTATCAAGAACGAATTAACCCTTTATTCTTTTTTTTTAAGTATACCCCTCCCGGGGAAAGAAGAGTAGGACAAAAGATATGGAATACAATACAAAAAAGGATCTTTATTTATTCTTTCCTTCCTTTATCCCTATTCATACAGAATTCCTCATGAACTAATGCCAAATTCTTTCCATTTATTAATTGCTATAACGAGTGATTTATTCCAATATTAAGTTATTACCGAACAAAGCAAAATTATATTATATAAAGGATGAGATCAATTCGGAAGCGCTTTTTTGTTATTCTAGCAGACGTAATTGCTTTGGTCTAATTTTGGGCTTTCCAATCAATTTTATCTTATCTAATTCTATCTATGCCCAGAGGATGATACCGAAACGAAACAATCCTTTCCTTTTTTCTGATCATAGAGGAGCCGTATGAAGCTAAGGTTTCATGTACGGTTTTGGAATAGCGGTGGGAACTGTGATGTTATCATCGACTATGATTATCTAATAGTTCAAGTACAGTTGATATAGTTGAAGCACAGTCCAAATATGGTTTTTTTGGATGGAATCTTTGGCGTCAGCCTATAGGTTTTCTAGTTTTTCTAATTTCTTCTTTGGCAGAATGTGAAAGATTACCCTTTGATTTACCAGAAGCAGAAGAAGAATTAGTAGCAGGTTATCAAACCGAATATTCTGGTATTAAATATGGTTTATTTTATCTTGTTTCTTACCTAAATTTATTAGTTTCCTCTTTATTTGTAACTGTTCTATACTTAGGCGGGTGGAATTTCTCTATTCCCTATATATCCTTTTTTGGATTTTTCCAAATGAATAAAATAATTGGAATTTTGGAAATGGTAATAGGTATCTTTATTACATTAACTAAAGCTTATTTATTTCTCTTCATTTCTATCACAATAAGATGGACTTTACCCAGGATGAGAATGGATCAGTTATTAAATCTTGGATGGAAATTTCTTTTACCTATTTCTCTGGGCAATCTCTTATTAACAACTTCTTCCCAACTAGTTTCACTATAAATAAGAATACAATAACAGTAAGAATATTTTCAACACAAAAGTTCTCTCAAACAAGAGAAAGAAACATACCTTTTTCATATATAGATTTAGAATATGTTCCCTATGCTAACTGGGTTCATTAGTTATGGTCAACAAACAATACGCGCCGCAAGATACATTGGTCAAAGTTTCATAATTACCTTATCCCACACAAATCGTTTACCTATAACGATTCACTACCCTTATGAAAAATCAATTACATCGGAGCGTTTCCGGGGGCGAATACACTTTGAATTTGATAAATGCATTGCTTGTGAAGTATGTGTTCGCGTATGCCCGATAGATCTACCCCTTGTGGATTGGAGATTTGAAAAGGATATTAAAAGAAAACAATTGCTTAATTATAGTATTGATTTCGGAGTTTGTATATTTTGCGGTAACTGTGTTGAATACTGTCCCACAAATTGTTTATCAATGACTGAAGAATATGAACTTTCTACTTATGATCGTCATGAATTGAATTACAATCAAATTGCTTTGAGTCGGTTACCAATCTCCATAATGGGAGATTACACAATTCAAACAATTAGGAATTCGCCTCAAAGTAAAATAGACGAAGAAAAATCTTGGAATTCAAGAACGATTACAGATTACTAGGTATTAGGATTTTTTTATTAGAAAAATCCATTTTTACTAACTCTAACGAAAAAAGAATAACTACTGCTTAACAACTTATATGTATATACAAAAAAATATCCTAATACCTTTTTCCTTCCTTGAATCTTTTAGTTTTAGTCAGTTCATGAAAAATTTTATACTAGAAATTTCTTCTTATCCATAATGGATTTACCTGGACCAATACATGAGATTCTTGTGCTATTTGGGGGATTTGGTCTTCTACTAGGAGGTCTAGGAGTAGTATTACTTACCAACCCAATTTATTCTGCCTTTTCGCTGGGATTAGTTCTTGTTTGTATATCCTTATTCTATTTTTTATTAAATTCCTACTTTGTAGCTGTCGCACAACTTCTTATTTATGTGGGAGCCATAAATGTCTTGATCATATTTGCTGTAATGTTTGTAAACGGCTCAGAGTGGTCTAAAGATAAGAATTATTGGACTATTGGAGATGGGTTTACTTTACTCCTTTGTATAACTATTCCTTTTTCACTAATGACTACTATCCCAGATACGTCGTGGTATGGAATTCTTTGGACTACAAGATCAAACCAAATAGTAGAACAGGGTCTCATAAATAACGTTCAACAAATTGGGATTCATTTAGCAACCGATTTTTATCTTCCGTTTGAACTCATTTCCCTAATTCTTCTAGTTTCTTTAATAGGTGCAATTACTATGGCTCGACAATAAGAAATACTTAGAATGAGTCAAAATTCTTAGAATTTCAAATATAAAATAAATAACTAAAGAATCACAATTTTGATTTAGTAAAACCCATCTACTGCCAATACAACAAATACCTTCTTTTCTCTTTTGTTGCGTAATTGTTCTATTCTAATTAATTGAATCGGTTCAATTCTTGTCCTCATATTGAAATGAATCGAGATTGATAAGGAGTTAGTTAATGATGTTTGAGCATGTACTTTTTTTGAGTGTCTATTTATTTTCGATTGGTATCTATGGATTGATCACAAGCCGAAACATGGTTAGAGCTCTAATATGTCTTGAACTTATACTGAATTCAATTAATCTAAATCTCGTAACATTTTCTGATCTATTTGATAGTCGCCAATTAAAAGGAGACATTTTCGCAATTTTTGTTATAGCCCTTGCGGCTGCTGAAGCAGCTATTGGACTATCCATTCTTTCTTCCATCCATCGTAACAGGAAATCAACTCGTATCAATCAATCCAATTTTTTGAATAATTAGACATAGAATCCCCTAAACAAAGGGGCATATATAATAATAAGAAACATTAAGATGAATAGAAA
The DNA here is from genome assembly GCF_902167145.1 of Zea mays. NCBI lineage: Eukaryota > Viridiplantae > Streptophyta > Magnoliopsida > Poales > Poaceae > Zea > Zea mays. The sequence continues at coordinate 24,463 of NW_023366952.1, forward strand.
TCTAATCTTATTTTCTTATTAGTGTTTAATAATATCCTTTTTTTGAGTAGGTTATTTCAGAGTATTGTTTTTTACTTATTGAATATTGCATTTTTGCAATTCATTGATATTGCAATTTGAATATTGCAATAATTTATATTGAAAAGATGATAGCCAATTTATTGGCTAATTCGAATTAGTATGTAGAATTCGTATAATTATAACTGTTGAAGCCTTAAATTCAAGTCTCTTGGCTCTTTTCACGCTTTCTCACAAACAGATTACGAAATATATTGCATTATTTGTTAAAGTTTGGATAAACCATTGCTTCGTCTGGTGTCTACAATACATCTAATTTATATAGTACTAATTTCATTTTTACCAGATCGAAAATTTTTATGTTGAAAAGGAAAATTTAGAGATCCAATGTCACATTCTGTAAAAATTTATGATACATGTATAGGATGCACTCAATGTGTACGAGCTTGCCCAACAGATGTATTAGAAATGATACCTTGGGATGGATGTAAAGCCAAGCAAATTGCTTCCGCGCCGAGAACCGAAGATTGTGTGGGTTGTAAGAGATGCGAATCCGCCTGTCCAACGGATTTTTTAAGTGTCCGCGTTTATTTAGGGCCTGAAACAACCCGCAGCATGGCTCTATCTTATTGATACGTTACAAAAAACTCCACTTGAATCGTCTGATTCCTCTTTACCGAAGAAGCCTGTGCTCGAAATAATCGAGCATGGGCTTTTCTGGTCAAAACGTATCTTGTCTTTATTACTTTATCATGAGTTATTTTCCTTGGTTAACAATACTTGTTGTTTTGCCGATATTTGCAGGTTCATTAATTTTCTTTTTACCTCATAAAGGAAATAAAATCGTTAGGTGGTATACTATAGCTATTTGTTTATTAGAATTCCTTCTAATGACTTATGCATTCTGTTATCATTTCCAATTGGAGGATCCTTTAATCCAATTAAAGGAGGATTCTAAATGGATAGATGTTTTCGATTTCCACTGGAGATTGGGAATCGATGGACTTTCATTAGGATCTATTTTATTGACAGGATTTATCACTACTTTAGCTACTTTAGCGGCTTGGCCGGTTACTCGGAATTCGCAATTATTCTATTTCCTGATGCTAGCAATGTATAGCGGTCAAATAGGATTATTTTCTTCACGAGACCTTTTACTTTTTTTTATCATGTGGGAGTTAGAATTAATTCCTGTTTACTTACTTTTATCCATGTGGGGGGGAAAGAGGCGTCTGTATTCAGCTACCAAGTTTATTTTGTATACTGCAGGCGGTTCCATTTTTTTCTTAATTGGAGTTCTGGGTATGGGATTATATGGTTCCAATGAACCCGGATTAGATTTAGAAAGATTGATTAATCAATCATACCCTACAACATTGGAAATACTACTGTATTTTGGCTTCCTTATTGCTTATGCTGTCAAATTGCCGATTATACCTTTACATACGTGGTTACCAGATACCCATGGGGAAGCGCATTACAGTACATGTATGCTTTTAGCCGGAATTCTATTAAAGATGGGAGCATACGGATTGATTCGGGTCAATATGGAATTGTTACCGCATGCTCATTATCTATTTTCCCCTTGGTTGGTAATAATAGGAGCGGTGCAAATAATCTATGCAGCTTCAACTTCTCTTGGTCAACGAAATTTCAAAAAAAGAATAGCCTACTCCTCCGTATCTCACATGGGTTTCATAATTATAGGAATTGGTTCCATAACCAACATTGGACTAAATGGAGCTATTTTACAAATATTATCTCATGGATTTATCGGTGCTACACTTTTTTTCTTGGCGGGAACGGCTTGTGATAGAATGCGTCTTGTTTATCTCGAAGAACTGGGGGGAATATCTATCCCAATGCCAAAAATTTTTACCATGTTTAGTAGCTTTTCAATGGCTTCTCTTGCCTTGCCGGGAATGAGCGGTTTTGTTGCAGAATTAGTAGTATTTTTTGGACTAATTACTAGTCCTAAATTTATGTTAATGCCAAAAATGCTAATTACTTTTGTAATGGCAATAGGAATGATATTAACTCCTATTTATTTATTATCTATGTTACGCCAGATGTTCTATGGATACAAGCTATTTCATGTTCCAAACAAAAATTTTGTAGATTCTGGACCACGAGAACTCTTTCTTTTAATCTGTATCTTTTTACCAGTAATAGGAATTGGTATTTATCCAGATTTGGTTCTCTCGCTATCCGTTGATAGGGTAGAGGTTCTATTATCCAATTATTATACTAAATAGGATTTTCTTTTTTTAACCAGTCCGCTCTATATTCCAGAGTGGAAAAATAAAAAATTCAGAAAAAAGTAAAAAAGTCTAATTAGATCTATCTCGAATTTTTGAGAACCCCTTGAACGTCTTTTCAAAGGGTTCTCAAATCAAACTAAAAAGGAAAAAAACCGAAGGTTTTATGTTATGTAATTATTTAGATGGTAATGTAAATGAACCGTAACTATGTAAACCTATTCCTAACAGATTGATACCAAAATAGCAGATCCAAATTATAAGAAATCCTATCGAAGCTACAAGTGCGGAATTCGTACCCTTCCAATTTGGATTTTTTCTACTATGTAAATATATTGCAAATATGGTCCAGGTAATAAATGCCCAAGTTTCCTTAGGATCCCAATTCCAATAGGATCCCCATGCCTCATTAGCCCATACTGCTCCACAAAGAATACCCACGGTTAAAAGAGTAAACCCTAGACTAATGACACGATAACTCCAAGAATCCAAACGCTCAGTTAATTGATATTTGTAATAATTTGGAAATACGGGAAAAGAGGTGTTTTTTAAAGCACTTCTTTTTGCATATAAATATTCAATCTCACTAAAGAAAAATGTTTTAAGAAAAACATTTTTCTTTAGTGAAAAGAAATCGAAATTCTTTCGAAATCTAATGATTAGAAGAGCGGCGGATAATAAGGATCCACACAAAAGAGTTGCATAGCTTAGTAACATCATACTGACATGCATCATTAACCACTGAGATTGTAGAGCAGGTACTAGTATTGTGGATTGATGCATTTCAGTTAAAAGACCCGACGTGGCAAAGCCTTGCGTTAAAATAGTACTTGGCGTAGTTATTGTGCTTAAATCATTTTTCGAGTTCTGTATCTTAGGAATAGTATGAAGAATATACAGAGTCCATGAAAGGAAGATCAATGACTCATATAAATTACTTAATGGAAAATGTCCCGAAGAAACCCAACGAGAGACTAAAAATCCTGTTATAGAGAAAAAAGTAGCTATCATTCCTTTTTCTGACGAATCACGTAATCCCCTAAGTTCACGAACTAATAAGGTTATCAAATGAATCGTAATCACAATTGAAATGGTTGAGAAAGAGATATGAGTTAGTATATGTTCTAAAGTTGCAAATAGCATAACGATAAGGTCCCATTACAAAATTGGAAATTTCGAATTGAATCCATTTTCTAATTTATTGTATTCTTTTTCGAGAATGCCGCCACTCGGATTCGAACCGAGATGCTTGAGCACTGCTTCCTAAGAGCAGCGTGTCTACCAATTTCACCATGGCGGCTAATTTAAAATAATAGTTAACTTAAAAGAATAATAGTTATTTTATCGTGAATCGTCGAGACTGGGAGAAGCCATAGAATTTAGGAACATTAGAAGTTCATCATTAGAAGTTCATCATTAACTACAATGAAATGCATTTTGTATTTTAGAAAAATTGATAGAATGAAAGCCTTTACACTCTTATTAATATGATGTACCAGTCCTAAACCCATTTATATGGGAATTTTGGATAAGATTAGGTGGAGGTTGTAAGTCCTATTGCAAGAATAGTCTACTTTTTATAATAGAATCCTCGTTTTTATGAGAATTCTATTATAAAAAAAAGTTCTTTGATAGGAAAAGAATACTGAGGACACAATATACCAAAAACTTTTGTTCTATATAATGATAATGGAGGGATTCGTTCTAAGAATATTGTACCGAGGAATTCGACACATAAAAGTACATTTATTAATTAATCCGAATTATTCATTCATATTAAATAATTGGAATTTCTTTTGGATAGTTCAATTCAGATTATTTCAAAATCTTATTATTTGTTTGCTTGTTGCCCAGAAAAACCTTTTGGTTTTGGATGCTCGTTGCCCCTAGAAAATGATCTTGATTTTGCTAAAGAATAAGATTGTACTATGGAAAAATAAGTCTTTTTTTTCCAAAGATTTTTACGAATACGCTTTTTTGACATCGAAGTACGTTTTTTTGGAACTGCCATTCAAAAAGGGAATTACTTTTTTCTAGTTGTATGTGAAAGACATCTATTGCCACAAATCAATCCTTCTTTCTGTTTTTTCTTAGTATTTATACTTAGATACTGAAAGATACTGAAAGATACTTAAATTCTAAATTCTTCTTTAGTTCATTTTGTCTAATGTGGATAAGACAAGAGTTTTTTAAGATTTTCTATTTAAATCAATTTCTATATCAAATATACTCCATATATAAATATATGGTATGGGGGATAAGCCCTCATATAAGAGGGGGAGATAAAAAGAAGGTAAAATTCAATTCAAATAGTTAATTAAGTTCAGAAGGCTATTCCATAATTGAATTCCAATAAAAAAAAATACTTAGTCTCTTAAACAAGACATTCTAAAACTTAGAGAATTCTAGTCATTAGGATTTCCTTTTATATGAAATAAGCAATATTCGAGAATTTCCTATAAATATAGGTTTTCTTTGGAATTCAATCAATCAATTACGAAACAAGAGAGCTCTTTTATTTTAACAAAAAGAAATACAAAAATGATTAGAAAGTAAAATTATTCAATCTTTTTTTGTATTTTAATAAATATTTTTTTTTACTAATAACTAGATACCGAAATTCTTTGATTCACTTTTTGAATTTAAGTAACTAAACCCATTCTAAATTTTGGAATATTTTAATGAGAGAAATTAGAAAAATTCATAATTCCAGTATTTTTTATTTTTCTTATTTTTTTTTTTTAATTCCTTTAGAAAGAGATAAGAATAGGTTTGGTGAATCGGAAACAATTTTATTTTATAGAAAAATTGAACTATAAATTTAAACTAAAAATTGCTATTTCTTTTCTTATGGAACATACATATCAATATGCCTGGGTAATTCCTCTTCTCCCACTTCCAGTTATTATGTCAATGGGATTTGGACTTTTTCTTATTCCTACAGCAACAAAAAATCTTCGTCGGATATGGGCTTTTCCTAGTATTTTACTCTTAAGTATAGCTATGGTATTCTCACTTCACCTGTCTATTCAACAAATAAATGGAAGTTCTATCTATCAATATCTATGGTCTTGGACCATCAATAATGATTTTTCCTTAGAATTTGGATACTTGGTCGACCCCCTTACGTCTATTATGTTAATACTAATTACTACTGTAGGAATCTTAGTTCTTATTTATAGTGACGATTATATGTCTCACGATGAAGGATATTTGAGATTTTTTGTTTATATAAGTTTTTTTAATACTTCCATGTTAGGATTGGTTACTAGTTCCAATTTGATACAAATTTATTTTTTTTGGGAACTTGTCGGAATGTGTTCCTATTTATTGATAGGCTTTTGGTTTACGCGGCCAATTGCAGCGAGTGCTTGTCAAAAAGCTTTTGTAACTAATCGTGTAGGGGATTTTGGTCTGTTATTAGGAATTTTAGGTTTTTTTTGGATAACGGGTAGTTTGGAGTTTCGGGATTTGTTCAAAATAGCTAATAACTGGATTCCTAATAATGGGATTAATTCCTTACTTACTACTTTGTGTGCTTTTTTATTATTCCTTGGTGCAGTTGCAAAATCTGCACAATTTCCTCTTCACGTATGGTTACCTGATGCTATGGAAGGACCCACTCCTATTTCGGCTCTTATACACGCAGCAACTATGGTTGCTGCGGGGATTTTTCTTCTAGCTAGACTTCTTCCTCTTTTCATATCCCTACCCTGGATAATGAGTTTCATTTCTTTAATAGGTACAATAACACTCTTCTTAGGAGCCACTTTAGCTCTTGCTCAGAGAGATATTAAAAGAAGCTTAGCCTATTCTACAATGTCTCAATTGGGTTATATGATGTTAGCTCTAGGTATAGGTTCTTATCAAGCTGCTTTATTCCATTTGATCACTCATGCTTATTCGAAAGCTTTATTGTTCTTAGGATCCGGATCCGTTATTCATTCAATGGAACCTCTTGTTGGATATTCACCAGATAAAAGTCAGAATATGGTTCTTATGGGTGGTTTAAGAAAATACGTTCCAATTACAAGAACTACTTTTTTATGTGGTACACTTTCTCTTTGTGGTATTCCACCTCTTGCTTGCTTCTGGTCCAAAGATGAAATCCTTAGTAATAGTTGGTTGTATTCACCCTTTTTTGGAATAATAGCCTCTTTTACTGCAGGATTAACTGCATTTTATATGTTTCGGATATATTTACTTACTTTTGATGGGTATTTGCGTGTTCATTTTCAAAATTACAGTAGTACTAAAGAAGGTTCGTTGTATTCAATATCCTTATGGGGAAAAAGTATATCCAAAGGAGTCAATAGGGATTTTGTTTTATCAACAATGAAGAGTGGAGTTTCTTTTTTTTCACAAAATATACCAAAAATTCCTGCTAATACAAGAAATAAGATAGGATCCTTTAGTACTCCCTTTGGGGCTAAAAATACTTTTGTCTATCCTCATGAAACGGGAAATACTATGCTATTTCCTCTTCTTATATTACTACTTTTTACTTTGTTCATTGGATCCATAGGAATCCATTTTGATAATGGAGTAAAAGATAATAGAATATTGGAGTTAACCATATTATCAAAGTGGCTAACTCCTTCAATAAACTTGTTCCAGGAAAATTCTAATTCTTCCATAAATTCATATGAATTTCTCACTAATGCAATTTCTTCTGTAAGTTTAGCAATTTTTGGTCTATTCATAGCATATATCTTTTATGGATCTGCTTATTCTTTTTTTCAGAATTTGAATTTTCAAAATTCCCTTGTAAAAAAGAATCCAAAAAAGAGCTTTTTGGATGAAGTAAAAAAAAAGATATACAGCTGGTCATATAATCGTGGTTATATAGATTTTTTCTATACTAGGGTTTTTATCCTAGGTATAAGAAGATTAGCCGAACTAACGCATTTTTTTGATAAAGGTGTCATTGATGGAATTACCAATGGAGTAGGTCTTGCTGGTTTTTGTATAGGAGAAGAAATCAAATATGTAGGGGGAGGGCGAATATCGTCTTATCTATTCTTTTTTTTATGTTATGTATCCTTGTTCTTATTCTTTATTCCATGAAAATGGATTATTCCATGAATTCCTCAAAACGAGGCTCATCAAAATGCAAAATCTAAGACTACTATAAGACTACTAATAAAATAAGAAAAAAATGAGAACGATTAAATTACTTCTCCCGAATATCCAACTGACTTATTAATTTCTTATAACGTACTCTATTTTTCTTTGCCAAATAAGCCAGCAAACGTTGACGTTTTCCCAAAAGTCTTCGTAGACCTCTTTCCGATGAAAAATCTTTTTTGTGTAATTCTAAATGTGAAGCAAGTCTCCGTATCTTATTGGTGAAACTGAATACTTGAAATTCAACAGAACCCCTGTTTTCTTGTTTTTCTTCTTTAACCATAAATCAACAAATTTTTCTACCTCCTTTCTTTTTCATGTATTTTTCTGATCAGGAAAAATAAAAAATTATGTCAGTTATTTTTAAGTTATTCTAATCTCGTACACACAAAAATTTGCAATTATTCATCTACTGCTGGAATCTGGAATTTGGATTTATTTTATCGATGCAAATTGGATTTGGATAGAAGGGTACATTCTTTTATTTTAGATAGAAGAAACATTTCTTCTATCTAAAATAAAAGAATTTTGCTGATTTATTTATTGCTATATCCAATTTATAGAATTGATATACCATTTAATTGATATCATTTAGCAAAATGAAACACAGCATATGCATCCATCTTTGGGCTCGA
>NW_023366952.1:50000-67217 GCF_902167145.1 Zea mays
GAATGAAAAGACCATTAATTATATAAGGAAGAGCCCAGGGTTCTAGCCCATTCCCATTCCTAATCAATAATTCGTAGTGCTTTTGCCTTTCTTGCGTACTCCTGGTGAACCAGTTGCTAGCCATATGTTTAGGAGGCTTTTTTCTCCAGGTACTGGTACTAAGCCGCTTTGCCATCTCTTCATCTTCATCTGCAAAGAATTCTCGACGTGAAAACACAGAGACAAAGGCCTGATCTTTGAATAGGAAAAGAATGGATCCGAAGGTCCAAATCAATTGGCTTATTCGAAAAAAGCCTTCTTCTTTGAAAGATATATCTCGTGTGCTGGTACTGCATTGTTCCACTCTGCAAGAAGTCCGAATCAGTCTCTTGCACCTCCCCCTTTTTATGATAAATATACCAGAAATAATTCGAATAAATAGCAGTCTCTGACAACTCATCCTCTTTAATCTGCTTGGACCCGCTCCAATACCCATAGGAAAATCCCCAGTCATATTCAGCGTACCTGTCCCTGCAATCAAATAGATTGTCCCAAGGGCCCCATATTCTAGGAGCCCAAGTTATGCTATTGAAAATTCGTTCCTCTAGCAGTTCCGGTTTGACCATTCCGTTCCCTTTTTCAAACTCCACTTCTTTTCATATAGCATCCCTAATCAAAGAGAGAACAATATCCATTTCAAAACATTTCTAACGGATTCCTTGGTTCGGACCGACGAAGTAATGGCACTCGATTATTATCAACCCGACTGCAATCTTTTTCTGTCGGTAAGGATTGCACCAGAGCACCTTCTACTTCTAATAGGCCATGAACTATAGATAGAGAAGAATCATTCTGAGCGAGTCCATAAGAAGCGACCCACTTTTTCATCGGTTCCGGGGGAAGACCAAAGATCTTGCGCGACCGGTCCGCCAGAAAAACTCAAAAGAGAAAGAAGTCTCGTTAATCTCTTCATGCTCGTTCCAAGTTCGAAGTACCGTTTGGCCAAAGAAAAAGCCGCTTCCTGACACGATTGCCTCTTTATATAGATAGATATAGGATCTATGGGGTTATTACTTAGAAGTCTATTTTGTACAAGATCCCCTCCTATCTGATAGAAAAGGGTCCCATGATCCCGAGCCGGTCTTATCTTGGCTCGCAAACCCCAAGTTTGTCTATGAAGAGCTAATCTAATTGTATTAGTTTCTATAATGGATTTCTTATGTGGAATACTAATGGATAGGGCCTCGTTGCTAAGTGCTACAAGATCTAGTGCACTGGAACTCGTGGTTATGGACCCGAATCCTTTAGTATGGAACATTGTCTTTTCCAAGTAAAACCCCTAGTATATGAAAGAATGAAAATGTGCTTTCGTTCTTGTGGAATAAGAAGCCCTCGTACCTAATGAAAGGAAAATAGGAATTTTTCGTTAGGTATTTGACCAAATAGGATTGTCCAGTTCCTATAGAACCTATCACTAAAATACCCGATAGGGCTAAGCGGAACGAAAAGGGTTTTCCATGAGATGGTAAATGAAAACGATTAGCCCCACACGAGGTTTGGGAATAAGTGATTGTCTGATAATGAGCAAGGAATATACGTCTTTCTGCTAAAGAGAATCTATTAAACTCATAATTCATTAGATCCTTGTTAGCAATGTCAACTAGGTATCATAAGTAAATGGATCTCGGTTGTTCAATCCTTTGATAACCAAGGTCATTCTTTGCTAAAGAGAAATGATCACTATGGGTCAGACTCAATAGAATTGGATCCATTCCAAATAGCGAGAATTAGGATTCTTGATCCCTCTCAGTCTCTCTTTCAATTCGAGGATCCGGAGAGGTGTTTCATAGTCATCTCCGAATATTTGCCATCTCGAATATTTTCGATTTCATTTTTCTATGATATGTCTTTCTATATGAAAATTGGTTATTTACGATGTACGATGATCCCTGTTAAGCATCCATGGCTGAATGGTTAAAGCGCCCAACTCATAATTGGTAAATTTGCGGGTTCAATTCCTGCTGGATGCACGCGAACGGGAACGGTCTATTGGAATTGGCTCTCTATCCATGGAATCTCATCCATCATCCATACATAACGAATTGGTATGGTATATTCATACCATAACATAAGAACAATAAGAACTCGAATTCTTATCGATACTGAACTCAGAGCATAGGGGGGGAAAGTCGATTTATGGATGGAATCAAATACGCAGTATTTACAGAAAAGAGTCTTCGTTTATTGGGAAAGAATCAATATACTTTTAATGTCGAATCGGGATTCACTAAGACAGAAATAAAGCATTGGGTCGAACTCTTCTTTGGTGTTAAGGTAGTAGCTGTGAATAGCCATCGACTACCCGGAAAGGGTAGAAGAATGGGACCTATTCTGGGACATACAATGCATTACAGACGTATGATCATTACCCTTCAACCGGGTTATTCTATTCCACTTCTAGATAGAGAAACGAACTAAAGGAGAATACTTAATAATACGGCGAAACATTTATACAAAACACCTATCCCGAGCACACGCAAGGGAACCGTAGACAGGCAAGTGAAATCCAATCCACGAAATAAATTGATCCATGGACGGCACCGTTGTGGTAAAGGTCGTAATGCCAGAGGAATCATTACCGCAAGGCATAGAGGGGGAGGTCATAAGCGCCTATACCGTAAAATCGATTTTCGACGGAATCAAAAAGACATATCTGGTAGAATCATAACCATAGAATACGACCCTACTCGAAATGCATACATTTGTCTCATACACTATGGGGATGGTGAGAAGAGATATATTTTACATCCAGAGGGGCTATAATTGGAGATACTATTGTTTCTGGTACAAAAGTTCCTATATCAATGGGAAATGCCCTACCTTTGAGTGCGGTTTGAACTATTGATTTACGTAATTGGAAGTAACCAATTAGGTTTACGACGAACCTAGAAATCGATCACTGATCCAATTTGACTACCTCTACGGGATAGACCTCAACAGAAAACTGTTGAGTAACGGCAGCAAGTGATTGAGTTCAGTAGTTCCTCATAGAAAATTATTGACTCTAGAGATATGGTAATATGGAGAAGACAAAATTGTTTGAAGCACGCACAGAACCGGAAGCGCCCCTTGTTTCAAAGAGAGGAGGACGGGTTATTCACATTTAATTTGATGGTCAGAGGCGAATTGAAAGTTAAGCAGTGGTAATTAAGACCCCCGGGTGAAAATAGGGATGTCTCCTACGTTACCCATAATATGTGGAAGTATCGACGTAATTTCATAGAGTCATTCGATCTGAATGCTACATGAAGAACATAAGCCAGATGACGGAACGCGGAGACCTAGGATGTAGAAGATCATAACATGAGCGATTCGGCGGATTTGGATTCCTTTTCTATATATCCACTCATGTGGTACTTCATCATACGATTCATATAAGATCCATCTGTCTAGAGATCGTCATATACATCTAGAAAGCCGTATGCTTTGGAAGAAGCTTGTACAGTTTGGGAAGGGGTTTTTTGAGAAAAAAGAAGAATCTACTTCAACCGATATGCCCTTAGGCACGGCCATACATAACATAGAAATCACACGTGGAAGGGGTGGGCAATTAGCTAGAGCAGCAGGTGCTGTAGCGAAACTGATTGCAAAAGAGGGTAAATTGGCCACTTTAAGATTACCATCTGGGGAGGTCCGTTTGGTATCCCAAAACTGCTTAGCAACAGTCGGACAAGTGGGTAATGTTGGGGTGAACCAAAAAAGTTTGGGTAGAGCCGGATCTAAGTGTTGGCTAGGTAAACGCCCCGTAGTAAGAGGGGTAGTTATGAACCCTGTGGACCACCCCCATGGGGGTGGTGAAGGGAAAGCCCCCATTGGTAGAAAAAAACCCACAACCCCTTGGGGTTATCCTGCGCTTGGAAGAAGAACTAGGAAAAGGAAAAAATATAGTGATAGTTTTATTCTTCGTCGCCGTAAGTAAATACGTAACTAGGAATATGGAAAATTGCATTTTTGGAATTTGCAATAATGCGATGGGCGAACGACGGGAATTGAACCCGCGCATGGTGGATTCACAATCCACTGCCTTGATCCACTTGGCTACATCCGCCCCTTATCCAGCTAAAGGATTTTCTCTTTTTTCCATTCATTATTATTCTATTTATTCTGACCTCCATACCTCGATCGAGATAGTGGACATAGGATGCCACTCTTTAAAATGAAAAAAAGGAGTAATCAGCTGTGACACGAAAAAAAACGAATCCTTTTGTAGCTCGTCATTTATTGGCAAAAATCGAAAAGGTCAATATGAAGGAGGAGAAAGAAATAATAGTAACGTGGTCCCGGGCATCTAGCATTCTACCCGCAATGGTTGGCCATACAATCGCGATTCATAATGGAAAAGAACATATACCTATTTACATAACAAATCCTATGGTAGGTCGCAAATTGGGGGAATTCGTGCCTACTCGGCATTTCACGAGTTATGAAAGTACAAGAAGGATAACTAACTCTCGTCGTTAATTGAATTCAGAATAGAAAGATTCAGAATAAACAAAGAAAATACCCAATATCCTGTTGAGAACAAGATATTGGGTATTTCCGGGCTTTCCTTCCTCAAAAATTCATATATGTTTAGGAGAAAAACCTTATCCATTAAGGTAAGGAACTTCAAGAGCAGCTAGGTCTAGAGGGAAGTTGTGAGCATTACGTTCGTGCATTACCTCCATACCAAGATTAGCACGGTTGATGATATCAGCCCAAGTATTAATAACGCGACCTTGGCTATCAACTACAGATTGGTTGAAATTGAAAACCATTTAGGTTGAATGCCATAGTACTAATACCTAAAGCAGTGAACCAGATCCCTACTACAGGCCAAGCAGCCAAGAAGAAGTGTAAAGAACGAGAATTGTTGAAACTAGCATATTGGAAGATTAATCGACCAAAATAACCGTGAGCAGCCACAATATTATAAGTCTCTTCTTCCTGACCAAATTTGTAACCCTCATTAGCAGACTCATTTTCAGTGGTTTCCCTGATCAAACTAGAGGTTACCAAGGAACCATGCATAGCACTGAATAGGGAACCGCCGAATACACCAGCTACACCTAACATGTGAAATGGATGCATAAGGATGTTGTGCTCTGCCTGAATACAATCATAAAGTTGAAAGTACCAGATATTCCTAAAGGCATACCATCAGAGAAACTTCCTTGACCAATAGGGTAAATCAAGAAAACAGCAGTAGCAGCTGCAACAGGAGCTGAATATGCAACAGCAATCCAAGGGCGCATACCCAGACGAAACTAAGTTCCCACTCACGACCCATATAACAAGCTACACCAAGTAAGAAAGTGTAGAACAATTAGCTCATAAGGACCGCCATTGTATAACCATTCATCAACAGATGCAGCTTCCCAAATTGGGTAAAAATGCAATCCGATCGCCGCAGAAGTAGGAATAATAGCACCAGAGATAATATTGTTTCCATAAAGTAAAGAACCAGAAACAGGCTCACGAATACCATCAATATCTACTGGAGGAGCAGCGATGAAGGCGATAATAAATACGGAAGTTGCGGTCAATAAGGTAGGGATCATCAAAACACCGAACCATCCAATGTAAGACGGTTTTCGGTGCTAGTTATCAGTTGCAGAAGCGACCCCACAGGCTTGTACTTTCGCGTCTCTCTAAAATTGCAGTCATGGTAAGATCTTGGTTTATTCAAATTGCAAGGACTCCCAAGCACACGTATTAACTAGAAAGAAAATAGATAATAGAAGGCTTGTTATTTAACAGTATAACATAGTCTATATACCAATGTCAACCAAGCCAGCCCCAACGATTGGATTTTCGTATAACTTCATTTACCAAATCCAAAAATTTGGGAAATTAAGTTAGTAAAAATGAAAAACTCAGATTGCTCTTTTCTATTTTCCATATGGGTTGCCCGGGACTCGAACCCGGAACTAGTCGGATGGAGTAGATAATTCTTCCTTGTTACAATAGAAAAAACCCCTCCCCAAATCGTGCTTGCATTTTTCATTGCACACGACTTTCCCTATGTGGAAATAGCCAATTTCTATTCCGAAGAGGAAGTCCACTAATTTTGAGAATTTTTAATTAGTTAAAGTGATTCACCTACTATGGAACATTTCAGAATGGAAAATGTGCAAGTTTTATCTTGATATCGATCTTTTCTAGTTTATTAATTTTGTCTAATGATTAATTAAGAGTAAGAGGATTCACAGGTCATTGATACGGATAATATCCAATACCAAATACGCTCACTGTGTGATCCATGGAAAGAAAAGTGAATATGTTTGGTGAACATCAAAGAAAAAACTTGCTCTTCTTCCGTAAAAAATTCTTCTAAAAATACCGAACCCAATCGTTGCATAAAAGTTCGTACCGTACTTTTATGTTTACGAGCTAAAGTTCTAGCACATGAAAGTCGAAGTATATATTTTAGTCGATACAAAGTCTGTTTTTTCGAAGATCCACTATGATAATGAAAAATATTTCTACATATCCGACCAAAACGATCAAGAATATCCCAATCTGATAAATCAGTCCAAACGGGTTTACTAATAGGATGCCCCGATCCAGTACAAAATTGAGCTTTTGATAAGGATCCGACAAGGGGAGTTGCAAGGACTGTGGTATCGAATTTTTTCATTCGAGTATCTATTAGAAAAGAATTCTCCAGCATTTGATTCCTTACTAACAAAGTATTTATTGGTACACTTGAAAGGTACCCCAGAAAATCGAAGCAAGAGTTTGTTAATTGGTTTAGACGAATCCTTTGTGGTTGAGTCCAAAAAGAGAAAAAATATTGCGAGAAATTGACAAGGTAAGATTTCCATTTCTTCTTCAAAAGAAGAGTGCCTTTTGATGCAAGAATTGCCTTTCCTTGATATCGAACATAATGCATAAGAGGATCCATAAAGAACCATATGGTTTTCCGAAAAAAACCCCGGGTACATTACACCAAAATGTTCCATCTTCCCAGAAAAGATGATTCGTTCCAGAAAAGGTTCCAGAAGATGTTAATCGTAAGCAAGAAGATTGTTTATGAAGAAACAACAAGAAAAATTCATATTCTGATACATAAGAGTTATATAGGAATCGAAATAGTCTTGTATTTTCTTTTTTCAAAAGAAAAATGGATTTCATTGAAGTAATAAAACTATTCCAATTCGAATAATAGTGGAGAAAGAATCGCAATAAATGCAAAGAGGGAACATCTTGAATCCGGTATTCAAGGAGGTTGAACCAGGATTCTTCTAAATGGATAGGATAGGGTATTTTTATATGTGATAGATAATGTAAATGCAAAAATTTGTCTTCTAAAAAGGGAAATATTGAATGAATAGATTGTAAATTTTGAAAATTTGGTATTTCTTTTTCTTCCGGACAAGATAGTTTGCCCTAGCGAGAGTGGGATTTCTACAACGATCGCAAAACCCCTCAGATAGAATCTGAGAATAAAACTCAGAATAAAATAATTACGGTGATCCAACAATCGATCTTGGTTAGGATAATTAACCGAATTAATTAAAAAATTCTGCTGATACATTCGAATAATTAAACGTTTCACAAGTAGTGAACTAAATTTCTTGTTATTACAACCAAAAATTTCCACGGTTCGGAACCATTTAATCCATAATCATGAGCAAATGCATAAATATATTCCTGAAAGAGAAGTGGGTAGACGAAGTAGTGTTGACGAGATTTCTGTTTTTCTGAATACCCTTCGAATTTTTCCATTTGTATTTCTACTTGAAATAGAGAAAAAAAGCATTTCTCGGTTTATCAAATGATGATACATAGTGCAATATGGTCAGAACAAGGTGTTGCATAATACAAACCCAGGAAAGAAAGGGAGTCTAATCCATAGAACTTTTTCCACTCCTTTTCTATCTAATTAGTTTATGTTTGTTCTAATTATAAAACAAACAAGAACAAATCTTTTATTTTTGCAGGCCAATCGCTCTTTTGACTTTGGAATACAGTCTCTTTATCAATATACTGTTTCTTTTACACATTCAATTCATAACATCTCTTTTCAATCCATAATCAAGAATAATTAGGATTTCTAAAAAAAAAAGTAAAGGGTCCATTCATAGGAAAACCTAACCTTTCCCCACATTAGGCACTAATCTATTTTAACGTCTAATTAGATCGGGGAATCCTTCCAATTAACCAATTAAGAAGTTAAGCTCGTGCTTTTTTTTTTATTTACCAGAATTAGAGCCAGGCTCTATCCATTTATTCACTAGACCCAGAAAATCAGAATTTTTTTTATTAAAAAAAAAAAAGAAATTGATTTTATTACGACATGCTATTTTTTCCATTCATTACCTTTGAGGATCAGTCGTGGTCTTCTAGACTCTACCAAGAGTCTGGACGAATTTGTTGCTTCATCCAAATGTGTAAAAGATCATAGCCGCACTTAAAAGCCGAGTACTCTACCATTGAGTTAGCAACCCGGATAAAATAGGATCTCTTAGATACGATCAAAATCTAAAAATCGATGAAATTATACCACATTGAATTAGCAAGACATCAAAAGAAAGATTTTCTAATCCATTAAAAACACTCAAATACAAAAATGAACAGATCCGGTTAATTTCACTAAGGCTAAGGGTAAAAAAAAAAAGCAGCCCCAATCACAATGGCAAAATTGTGATTTTTTTGGCAATTTAAAGAAGTAAAATAATCTTGTATGTGTATGAGAGTACATGCAAGAGGGGCAACCCTATCATTTGAATGAAGTGTAGACAGAAATACCTAATATGGAGTGACAATAAAGAGACCCATCTATCTACAAATTCTATTTGTTCAATAGACCTTTGTCAATGCAAATACAATGTAATTAGATATAAAAAGGAAATAAAATAGGGACTTTTGTTGGATTGGCACGACATAAATGCAGCAAAAAAAAATAGGACTAAGAAAGAGGCAAATTGTGTCTAAATAATTAAGGGGTACTAAGGACCCTCTCCTACTTTTTATTCATTTAGTTCTTCAATTAACTCAAAGTTCTTTCTTTATCTTTAAAGAATTCTGCCTTCCTTAAAATATCATAAACTGTTCTTGTAGGTTGAGCACCCTTTTCAAGGAAATAGAGAATAGCTGGAACATTTAAACAAGTTTGATTCTTTATCGGATCATAAAAACCTACTTTTCGAAGATCTCTTCCTTCTCTTCGAGATCGAACATCAATTGCAACGATTCGATAGATAGCTTATTGGGATAGATGTAGATAAACAACCCCCCCTAGAAACGTATAGGAGGTTTTCTCCTCATACGGCTCGAGAAAATGATTCGAATTTCTGTCTATAATGCAATCTGTCTATAATGCAAATAGATAGAAATTCGATTATGACTTGCATTAATTTCCTTAAAGAAAAGAAAAAACAAATTTCATTTATACTCATGACTCAAGTTGGCTAATTTTTACTGACAAACTTCAAAAGAAAAACCCTTCGAAATTTTTTGAGTCGTCTCTAAACTCTTTTCTTTATCTCATCTCGAACAAATTGACTTTTATTCCTTATTCAGATCTAATTCTATTGTTGAGACGGTTGAAAATCGTGTTTACTTGTTCCGGAATCCTTTATCTTTGATTTGTGAAATCCTTGGGTTTAGACATTACTTCGGGAACTCCTATTCTTTTTTCTTTCAAAAGAGTAGCAACATACCCTTTCTTTTTTCTTATTTCCTTCGATAAAGCATTTCACTCTTCTATAGAAATCAAATATGAACAATTGATTCAGATAGACTTTTCATCAAAAAAGTTTTTCCAATCTTCCAAAATTAGACTTTTTCTTATTTTAACCTTTTGATTTCTATATTAAGGATAGACTGACAAAGTTGGCCTAATTTATTAGTTTTCACTAACCCTAGATTCTTTCCCTTGATCAAAAAGAAATTCTGTCCTCTCGAGCTCCATCGTGTACTATTTACTTTACTTACAAACAACCCAGCGAAAATTCGGTTCGGGACGAATAGAACAGACTATGTCGAGCCAAGAGCATTTTCATTACTATGGAAAATGATGGATAGGCAAATCCACAATCGATCATGTCCTTCAAGTCGCACGTTGCTTTCTACCACATCGTTTTAAACGAAGTTTTACCATAACATTCCTCTAATTTCATTGCAAAATGGTATCGAGAATTGATCCAATATGGATGGAATCATGAATAGTCATTGCTTTTGTATACTAATTCAAACCTGCTATCTATGGAGAAAATTGGATAAAAGAAATAAGTATTTATCGGGGAACACTCTGCAAAGATACAATTTATTTAAACCCATATTCTATCATATGAATGAAACATAGTTCGAAAAAGAGGAATAAAATAGTTTACTTAAGACTTATTTATTATTATTATTGAATTTCCATTTTCAACAGAGAACTCAAGATGATTAATCCTGAAATGAGAAGGATCCACTCTTTCCCAACAAATAAACTATCAACCTCAAAAAAAGTGGAATTAATTTAATGAATTAATCTATTTTTCTGTAACAAAAACAATTAACTATATAAACAAATAAGCTATGCCAATGAAAAGATTGGTCGTTTTTGAGTAGTTCTAAAATTCTCATACTTCTTCGACTCGAATAACAAAAGAAAGAACTCAAAATAAAAAATAAGAAAAGTACGATTTTTTCGAATCCATTCTATCCAACGAACAGTTCTTACCTTAACCTTACCGAAATGGATCATTCTGGATATTTAAAGAATCACAGATCGAGATCGTTTTCGCTTAACCAAAGAAAAGAAGGACGCTTCTTTTTTACTAATAATACAAGAAAACAAATAATACAACAAAAATCTATCTCTATCATAAAGGGATAGGTCTCATTTTCTATACAGTGTTTTACCTCATTAATTTTTTTTTTTTTACTTACTTTAGTTCTTTAGTTTTGGGAAAATAAATAGGGGGTACTTCTTTTCTTTCATATTGGGTGTCAAATGGATCCTGTAAGAATTCCCACTTCATAGATACGGGGTATAAAGTTTATCCAAAAAGTTCCAATTTCAAAACACATATTCAAAACACATATGAGTAATGAGTAGTAGGGGCATATCCTGAATGTGCCTGATAGACAAAAATTTTTCATGAAAATAAAGATATTAAATTTGACTGGACTTGACACTTTATTTTTTGTTTTCTGAGAAAGAAAAAAATGCTTAGAAATGCATCTAATCTACGAGTTCATAAGAGATAATTATTCTCTTTAATAAACTTTTGTGTCGTGCAGGGCACAATACGATTCTATCTTTCGCTTCATCAGAAAAAATCTGGGACGAAAGGATTCGAACCTCCGAGTAACGGGACCAAAACCCGCTGCCTTACCACTTGGCCACGCCCCATGTCATTTCGTTTTATGAAACACTAATAAACACTATTATTTTTATATATTATTCGTCAATCCCACTTCAATTACCTAAAAAATGAGGGATATTTTCTTGCTAGGATTCTAGACATGCAGATAATATAGAATCCAAAAAATGCATTGATCATTACATGGAATTCTATTAAGATATTATATGAAAGTCGAATTTCTTCCATTCTCATTTGAGAATGCGAATACAAGGAGGTATTTTGTGTTTGGGAAAGTCCGAAGAAAAAAGGATTTGGAATCTACCTTTTCTTTTGCTTTTTCCCTTATAAAAATAACTCAATCAAAATCCAATTATCTACTCTACAAGAATGAAATGCTTGTTATGCCTAATATACTTAGTTTAACCTGTATCTGTTTTAATTCTGTTCTTTGTCCGACTAGCTTTTTCTTCGCCAAATTACCCGAAGCTTATGCCATTTTCAACCCAATCGTGGATGTTATGCCTGTCATACCTGTACTCTTTTTTCTATTAGCGTTTGTTTGGCAAGCTGCTGTAAGTTTTCGATGAAATCTTTACTATTCTGCCTGCCAAATTGAATGATGTATTCATTCCAAAAAAAAAAATGGATAAGAGCCGAGAAGTCTTATATTATGAACCTTCGATTCTAAAATGAAAATTCTTCTACATTGAATGTATAGCTGCAGCAATAAATTTTGATCAGCCTTTCTACCCCCTGCGCCTACGTTGAACAGGTACCTTTAGGTACCCACACAATACCTAAACTAATTTTTGATATTGATAAGAGTGCTTATTATAAAGCAATTCTTGCAATTTTTTTAAGAATTGATTTTTGCATTTTTAGGTGTCAAAATAAAGAAAACCCATCCTAGTGGATCCGTGTGGTAAGGAAAAATGGGTAATCTATTCCTTAACAAAAAAAATTTTGGAGATTATGTAATGCTTACTCTCAAACTTTTTGTTTATACAGTAGTGATATTCTTTGTTTCCCTCTTTATCTTTGGATTCTTATCTAATGACCCAGGACGTAATCCTGGGCGTGAGGAGTAAAAATCAAAAATTTTTTGGAATTTTTTCTTATAAATTTAAATTGGATTTATTTCGTACATTTATTTATGAGAAAATCCGGGGGTCAGAATTCCTTACAATTCGAAAGTCCCAAATGATCCGAGGGGGCGGAAAGAGAGGGATTCGAACCCTCGGTACAAAAAAATTGTACAACGGATTAGCAATCCGCCGCTTTAGTCCACTCAGCCATCTCTCCCCGTTCCAAATCGAAAGGTTTTCATGATATGGCAGAGGCAAGAAATAACGATTGTCAAAAATCCTTCCTTTTTCTTTCATTTCAAAAGTGCATAAAAATTATATTGCCAATTCCATTTTAATTATATTCTTTTTTCTTAATGTTAATAAAAAAAAGAAGAAAATTCTGGTTTTTTCTTTCCAAAATTCGATATAGGCTGAAAGACAATCAGATCTTTTTTCTCTTCAGCGGGCAGTTCCATATAGAATTTGTTAGAATAAAACAAGCGGGTTAAAAAAAAAAACTCTTTTTTTTTATTTATCCACAAAGCAAAAAAGGTTCTTATCAAACCCACAATAAAATGGGAAAGAAAGATAAAGTAAGTAGACCTGACCCCTTGAATAATGCCTCTATCTGCTATTCTGATATATAAATTCGATGTGGATGAAATTGGTGTATAAGCGCATTTTTGTATTTCCTTAGACTTAGATCGCGCAAGGCAAGAATTTTTCGCTATTTACGATTTCATATTCTTGTTACTAGACGTTCTATAGGAATAAGAAGAAATCGCAACTCTTTTCCGTTACACATAATAAATAAAGGGTTTCAAAAGTCAATTTTTCTTTTCAATATCTTTCTTTTTTTTTTCAGAATTCCATTTTTGTTCTTCCACCCATGCAATAGAGAGCGAATGAGAAAAGAGGGGTTTTCCCTTAAAAAATGGGCTTTGAAATAGAAATCATGGAATAATGCTGAATTCAAATGTTTATTTCTTTATTTCTTTTCTATAGTATAAGAAAAATGAATTAAATGAAATTTGTGGATTTAGCACGACCTGGGTTGTGACCCCATAGATAAAAATGCAAAATTTCTATCTTCGAGACGACTGAAAAAGGGCATTGAACGAGAAAGAAATCGTCCACAGATAATCAAACTATCGTATGCCCTGGAAGTAATATGAGGTGCTCGAAAATGGTTGAAGTAATTGAATAGGAGGATCACTATGACTATAGCCGTTGGTAGAGTTACTAAAGAAGAAAACGATCTATTTGATATTATGGACGACTGGTTACGAAGGGACCGTTTCGTTTTTGTAGGATGGTCCGGCTTATTGCTCTTTCCTTGTGCTTATTTCGCTTTAGGGGTTGGTTTACAGGGACTACTTTTGTAACTTCTTGGTATACCCATGGATTGGCTAGTTCCTATTTGGAAGGTTGCAATTTCTTAACCGCGGCGGTTTCCACACCTGCCAATAGTTTAGCACACTCTTTGTTGCTACTATGGGGACCGGAAGCACAGGGAGATTTTACTCGTTGGTGTCAATTAGGTGGTCTTTGGACTTTTGTCGCTCTCCATGGAGCTTTTGCACTAATAGGTTTCATGCTACGTCAATTTGAACTTGCTCGGTCTGTTCAATTGCGGCCTTATAATGCAATTTCATTCTCTGGTCCAATCGCTGTTTTTGTTTCCGTATTCCTTATTTATCCACTGGGACAATCTGGTTGGTTCTTTGCGCCGAGTTTTGGCGTAGCAGCTATATTTCGGTTCATCCTTTTCTTCCAAGGATTTCATAATTGGACGTTGAACCCATTTCATATGATGGGAGTTGCCGGAGTATTAGGCGCAGCTCTGCTATGCGCTATCCACGGGGCTACCGTAGAAAACACTCTATTCGAAGATGGCGATGGTGCAAATACCTTCCGTGCTTTTAACCCAACTCAAGCTGAAGAAACTTATTCAATGGTCACTGCTAACCGCTTTTGGTCCCAAATCTTTGGTGTTGCTTTTTCCAATAAACGTTGGTTACATTTCTTTATGCTATTTGTACCCGTCACCGGTTTATGGATGAGTGCTATTGGCGTAGTTGGTCTGGCTCTGAACCTACGTGCCTATGACTTCGTTTCCCAGGAAATCCGTGCAGCGGAAGATCCTGAATTTGAGACTTTCTACACCAAAAATATTCTTTTAAACGAGGGTATTCGTGCGTGGATGGCAGCTCAGGATCAGCCTCATGAAAATCTTATATTCCCTGAGGAGGTTCTACCACGTGGAAACGCTCTTTAATGGAACTTTCGTTTTAGCTGGTCGTGACCAAGAAACCACCGGCTTTGCTTGGTGGGCTGGGAATGCCAGACTTATCAATTTGTCCGGTAAACTACTTGGAGCTCATGTAGCCCATGCCGGATTAATCGTATTCTGGGCCGGAGCAATGAACCTATTTGAAGTGGCCCATTTCGTACCAGAAAAGCCCATGTATGAACAAGGGTTGATTTTACTTCCGCACTTAGCTACTCTAGGTTGGGGAGTAGGGCCGGGGGGAGAAGTTCTAGATACTTTTCCTTACTTTGTATCCGGAGTACTTCACTTAATTTCCTCCGCAGTCTTAGGCTTCGGTGGCATTTATCACGCGCTTCTGGGACCCGAGACTCTTGAAGAATCTTTTCCATTCTTTGGTTATGTATGGAAAGATAGAAATAAAATGACTACAATTTTGGGTATTCACTTAATTTTGTTAGGTCTAGGTGCTTTTCTTCTAGTACTCAAGGCTCTTTATTTTGGCGGCGTATATGATACCTGGGCCCCCGGGGGGGGGGATGTAAGAAAAATTACCAATTTGACCCTTAGCCCCGGTGTTATATTTGGTTATTTACTAAAATCCCCTTTTGGGGGAGAAGGATGGATTGTTAGTGTGGATGATTTAGAAGATATAATTGGGGGACATGTATGGTTGGGTTCCATTTGTGTACTTGGCGGAATTTGGCATATCTTAACCAAACCCTTTGCATGGGCTCGCCGTGCATTTGTATGGTCTGGCGAAGCTTACTTGTCTTATAGTTTAGGTGCTTTATCTGTTTTTGGTTTTATCGCTTGTTGTTTTGTCTGGTTCAATAATACGGCTTATCCAAGTGAGTTTTACGGGCCCACTGGACCAGAAGCTTCTCAAGCTCAAGCATTTACTTTTCTAGTTAGAGACCAGCGTCTTGGAGCTAATGTAGGGTCTGCCCAAGGACCGACGGGTTTAGGTAAATATCTAATGCGTTCCCCAACGGGAGAGGTTATTTTTGGAGGGGAAACTATGCGTTTTTGGGACCTTCGTGCTCCGTGGTTAGAACCTCTAAGGGGCCCCAACGGTTTGGACTTGAGTAGGTTGAAAAAAGACATCCAACCTTGGCAAGAACGACGTTCAGCAGAATATATGACCCATGCTCCTTTAGGCTCTTTAAATTCCGTGGGTGGCGTAGCTACCGAGATCAATGCTGTTAATTATGTCTCCCCTAGAAGTTGGTTAGCGACCTCCCATTTTGTTCTAGGATTCTTCTTTTTTGTGGGCCATTTGTGGCATGCAGGAAGAGCCCGAGCTGCTGCAGCAGGCTTTGAAAAGGGAATTGATCGCGATTTGGAACCTGTTCTTTACATGACCCCTCTTAACTAAGATTTTTTATTTATACCTGTTCTAGTTTTTTTCTGTTCTGGCTCGGTTATTCCATCTAGCCGAGCCATTCATGCTTTTTTATGAAAGAATGATATAAGGGGGGCTGCACAAAGAAAAACATAGATAGAAAGAAGCAAATGTATTCAATATACAAAAGGAGAGAGAGGGATTCGAACCCTCGATAGTTCCTAGAACTATACCGGTTTTCAAGACCGGAGCTATCAACCACTCAGCCATCTCTCCACAGCCCAATCCCTATTTTATTCCTACAAATAGAACATAGCTATATGAAATGATCTACTAACTCATCTCAGATGCAAGTCCACTTTCAATATATCTCTGTATAAAGCGGTAAGGAAAAAGTTTTAATAAAAAGAAGAATCAATGGATTCATGATTAAACCCCTCCTACTTCTTGTATTTTCATACAATTTTGATTAAGTGAGGGATCAAATAGAAATATGTAGTCAACTTTATTTGAAGGTAGTTTGGAGGATTATAAATATGAATATTGCTTTCCAATTAGCTGTTTTTGCATTAATTGCGACTTCCTCAGTTTTAGTAATTAGTGTACCCCTTGTATTTGCTTCTCCTGATGGTTGGTCAAATAATAAAAACGTTGTATTTTCCGGTACATCATTATGGATTGGATTAGTCTTTCTGGTAGCTATTCTGAATTCTCTTATTTCTTGAATTTGTTTAGTATTTAGTAACCCGATACAAAATAAATAAAAAGAAAGGCCCTTTTTCGAAAAAATTAGGATTTTTATACACATTAAAATGCTATTTTCGTTCCGAATTATTACCTCTTCTCTTTCATTATTATGAAATTCTATTGCCATTAGAATATTGATTGATAGACAGTTAATAAAAAAAAACTCTAATAGAAAATGAAACGGTCGACCCAGACATAGACGGTCGACCCAGACATAGACGGTCGACCCAGGTGGATATACCCTATAAAATATAGGACGTAGCAAGCGTAGTTCAATGTAGCGAGCGTAGTTCAGTGGTAAAACATCTCCTTGCCAAGGAGAAGATACGGGTTCGATTCCCGTCGCTCGCCAGCTTAATTTAGTAAGGTGCTATGATAAAAAATTCAGTCTAGTTGACTACTTAACTACTTAATATTATAGTTTATATTTAATATTATAGTTTATATTATAGTAAATTATATATATTT
>NW_023366953.1:0-67121 GCF_902167145.1 Zea mays
TCCAGAATGTAATCTATGGCAAGGAAACATATGTGGGGTGAGGTTTATGAGCCTCTAGTCGATGATAAATGGCCACACAAGAGCCATTTTTTATGAAAATAGCCATGAGCGACCTTGAAAATAGCCATGAGCGACCATTTTCAATAATACTAGAGGCTAACACCTACGGATTTTAGACCAAGAAATGGTCTCCACCAGAAATCCAAGAATGTGATCTATGCCAAGGAAACATATGTGGGGTGAGGTGTATGAGCGTCTGGTCGATGATCAATGGCCACACAACCCCCATTTTTGTCGAAAATAGCCATGAATGACCATTTTCAATAATACCGAAGGCTAACACCTACGGATTTTTGACCAAGAAATGGTCTCCACCAGAAATCCAAGAATGTGATCTATGGCAAGGAAACATATGTGGGGTGAGGTGTATGAGCCTCTAGTCGATGATCAATGGCCACACAACCCCCATTTTTGTCGAAAATAGCCATGAATGATCATTTTCAAAAATACCAAAGGCTAACACGTACGGATTTTTGACCAAGAAATGGTCTCCACCAGAAATCCAAGAATGTGATCTATGGCAAGGAAACATATGTGGGGTGAGGTGTACGAGCCTCTGGTCGATGATCAATGGCCACACAACCCCCATTTTGCCAAAAATAGCCATGAATGACCATTTTCAATAATACCGAAGGCTAACACGTACGAGTTTTTAACCAAGAAATGGTTTCCACCAGAAATCCAAGAATGTAATCTATGGCAAGGAAACATATGTGGGGTGAGGTTTATGAGCCTCTAGTCGATGATAAATGGCCACACAACCCCCATTTTTTATGAAAATAGCCATGAGCGACCTTGAAAATAGCCATGAGCGACCATTTTCAATAATACTAGAGGCTAACACCTACGGATTTTAGACCAAGAAATGGTCTCCACCAGAAATCCAAGAATGTGATCTATGGCAAGGAAACATATGTGGGGTGAGGTGTATGAGCGTCTGGTCGATGATCAATGGCCACACAACCCCCATTTTTGTCGAAAATAGCCATGAACGGCCATTTTCAATAATACCGAAGGCTAACACCTACGGATTTTTGACCAAGAAATGGTCTCCACCAGAAATCCAAGAATGTGATCTATGGCAAGGAAACATATGTGGGGTGAGGTGTATGAGCCTCTGGTCGACGATCAATGGCCACACAACCCCCATTTTTTATGAAAATAGCCATGAGCGACCTTGAAAATAGCCATGAGCGACCATTTTCAATAATACTAGAGGCTAACACCTACGGATTTTAGACCAAGAAATGGTCTCCACCAGAAATCCAAGAATGTGATCTATGGCAAGGAAACATATGTGGGGTGAGGTGTATGAGCGTCTGGTCGATGATCAATGGCCACACAACCCCCATTTTTGTCGAAAATAGCCATGAACGACCATTTTCAATAATACCAAAGGCTAACACCTACGGATTTTTGACCAAGAATTGGTCTCCACCAGAAATCCAAGAATGTGATCTATGGCAAGGAAACATATGTGGGGTGAGGTGTATGAGCCTCTGGTCGATGATCAATGGCCACACAACCCCCATTTTTGTCGAAAATAGCCATGAACGACCATTTTCAATAATATCGAAGGCTAACACCTACGGATTTTTGACCAAGAAATGGTCTCCACCAGAAATCCAAGAATGTGATCTACGACAAGGAAACATATGTGGGGTGAGGTGTATGAGCCTCTGGTCGACGATCAATGGCCACACAACCCCCATTTTGCCGAAAATAGCCATGAATGACCATTTTCAATAATATCGAAGGCTAACACCTACGGATTTTTGACCAAGAAATGGTCTCCACCAGAAATCCAAGAATGTGATCTACGACAAGGAAACATATGTGGGGTGAGGTGTATGAGCCTCTGGTCGACGATCAATGGCCACACAACCCCCATTTTGCCGAAAATAGCCATGAATGACCATTTTCAATAATACCGAAGGCTAACACGTACGAGTTTTTAACCAAGAAATGGTTTCCACCAGAAATCCAAGAATGTAATCTATGGCAAGGAAACATATGTGGGGTGAGGTTTATGAGCCTCTAGTCGATGATAAATGGCCACACAACCCCCATTTTTTATGAAAATAGCCATGAGCGACCTTGAAAATAGCCATGAGCGACCATTTTCAATAATACTAGAGGCTAACACCTACGGATTTTAGACCAAGAAATGGTCTCCACCAGAAATCCAAGAATGTGATCTATGGCAAGGAAACATATGTGGGGTGAGGTGTATGAGCGTCTGGTCGATGATCAATGGCCACACAACCCCCATTTTTGTCGAAAATAGCCATGAACGACCATTTTCAATAATACCGAAGGCTAACACCTACGGATTTTTGACCAAGAAATGGTCTCCACCAGAAATCCAAGAATGTGATCTATGGCAAGGAAACATATGTGGGGTGAGGTGTATGAGCCTCTGGTCGATGATCAATGGCCACACAACCTCCATTTTTGTCGAAAATAGCCATGAACGACCATTTTCAATAATATCGAAGGCTAACACCTACGGATTTTTGACCAAGAAATGGTCTCCACCAGAAATCCAAGAATGTGATCTACGACAAGGAAACATATGTGGGGTGAGGTGTATGAGCCTCTGGTCGACGATCAATGGCCACACAACCCCCATTTTGCCGAAAATAGCCATGAATGACCATTTTCAATAATATCGAAGGCTAACACCTACGGATTTTTGACCAAGAAATGGTCTCCACCAGAAATCCAAGAATGTGATCTACGACAAGGAAACATATGTGGGGTGAGGTGTATGAGCCTCTGGTCGACGATCAATGGCCACACAACCCCCATTTTGCCGAAAATAGCCATGAATGACCATTTTCAATAATACCGAAGGCTAACACGTACGAGTTTTTAACCAAGAAATGGTTTCCACTAGAAATCCAAGAATGTAATCTATGGCAATGAAACATATGTGGGGTGAGGTTTATGAGCCTCTAGTCGATGATAAATGGCCACACAACCCCCATTTTTTATGAAAATAGCCATGAGCGACCTTGAAAATAGCCATGAGCGACCATTTTCAATAATACTAGAGGCTAACACCTACGGATTTTAGACCAAGAAATGGTCTCCACCAGAAATCCAAGAATGTGATCTATGGCAAGGAAACATATGTGGGGTGAGGTGTATGAGCATCTGGTCGATGATCAATGGCCACACAACCCCCATTTTTGTCGAAAATAGCCATGAACGACCATTTTCAATAATACCGAAGGCTAACACCTACGGATTTTTTACCAAGAAATGGTCTCCACCAGAAATCCAAGAATGTGATCTATGGCAAGGAAACATATGTGGGGTGAGGTGTATGAGCCTCTAGTCGATGATCAATGGCCACACAACCCCCATTTTTGTCGAAAATAGCCATGAATGACCATTTTCAAAAATACCAAAGGCTAACACGTACGGATTTTTAACCAAGAAATGGTCTCCACCAGAAATCCAAGAATGTGATCTATGGCAAGGAAACATATGTGGGGTGAGGTGTACGAGCCTCTGGTCGATGATAAATGGCCACACAACCCCCATTTTGCCGAAAATAGCCATGAATGACCATTTTCAATAATACCGAAGGCTAACACGTACGAGTTTTTAACCAAGAAATGGTCTCCACTAGAAATCCAAGAATGTGATCTATGGCAAGGAAACATATGTGGGGTGAGGTGTATGAGCGTCTGGTCGATGATCAATGGCCACACAACCCCCATTTTTGTCGAAAATAGCCATGAACGACCATTTTCAATAATACCGAAGGCTAACACCTACGGATTTTTGACCAAGAAATGGTCTCCACCAGAAATCCAAGAATTTGATCTATGGCAAGGAAACATATGTGGGGTGAGGTGTATGAGCCTCTGGTCGACGATCAATGGCCACACAACCCTAATTTTTGTCGAAAATAGCCATGAACAACCATTTTCAATGACACTGAAGGCTAACACCTACGGATTTTTGACCAAGAAATGGTCTCCACCATAAATCCAAGAATGTGATCTATGGCAAGGAAACATATGTGTAGTGAGGTTTATGAGCCTCTGGTCGATGATCAATGGCCACACAACCCCCATTTTTGTCGAAAATAGCCATGAATGACCATTTACAATAATACCGAAGGCTAACACCTACGGATTTTTGACCAAGAAATGGTCTCCACCAGAAATCCAAGAATGTGATCTATGGCAAGGAAACATATGTGGGGTGAGGTGTATGAGCCTCTGGTCGACGATCAATGGCCACACAACCCCCATTTTGCCGAAAATAGCTATGAATGACCATTTTCAATAATACCGAAGGCTAACACGTACGAGTTTTTAACCAAGAAATGGTCTCCACCAGAAATCCAAGAATGTAATCTATGGCAAGGAAACATATGTGGGGTGAGGTTTATGAGCCTCTAGTCGATGATAAATGGCCACACAACCCCCATTTTTTATGAAAATAGCCATGAGCGACCTTGAGAATAGCCATGAGCGACCATTTTCAATAATACTAGAGGCTAACACCTACGGATTTTAGACCAAGAAATGGTCTCCACCAGAAATCCAAGAATGTGATCTATGGCAAGGAAACATATGTGGGGTGAGGTGTATGAGCATCTGGTCGATGATCAACGGCCACACAACCCCCATTTTTGTCGAAAATAGCCATGAATGACCATTTTCAATAATACCGAAGGCTAACACCTACGGATTTTTGACCAAGAAATGGTCTCCACCAGAAATCCAAGAATGTGATCTATGGCAAGGAAACATATGTGGGGTGAGGTGTATGAGCCTCTGGTCGATGATCAATGGCCACACAACCCGGGTTGTGTGGCCATTGATCATCGACCAGAGGCTCATACACCTCACCCCACATATGTTTCCTTGCCATAGATCACATTCTTGGATTTCTGGTGGAGACCATTTCTTGGTCTAAAATCCGTAGGTGTTAGCCTCTAGTATTATTGAAAATGGTCGGTCATGGCTATTTTCAAGGTCGCTCATGGCTATTTTCATAAAAAATGGGGGTTGTGTGGCCATTTATCATCGACTAGAGGCTCATAATCCTCACCCCACATATGTTTCCTTGCCATACATTACATTCTTGGATTTCTGGTGGAAACCATTTCTTGGTTAAAAACTCGTACGTGTTAGCCTTCGGTATTATTGAAAATGGTCATTCATGGCTATTTTTGGCAAAATGGGGGTTGTGTGGCCATTGATCATCGACCAGAGGCTCGTACACCTCACCCCACATATGTTTCCTTGCCATAGATCACATTCTTGGATTTCTGGTGGAGACCATTTCTTGGTCAAAATTCCGTACGTGTTAGCCTTCGGTATTATTGAAAATGGTCATTCATGGCTATTTTCGACAAAAATGGGGGTTGTGTGGCCATTGATCATCGACCAGATGCTCATACACCTCACCCCACATATGTTTCCTTGCCATAGATCACATTCTTGGATTTCTGGTGGAGACCATTTCTTGGTCTAAAATCCGTAGGTGTTAGCCTCTAGTATTATTGAAAATGGTCGCTCATGGCTATTTTCAATGTCGCTCATGGCTATTTTCATAAGAAATGGAGCTTGTGTGGCCATTTATCATCGACTAGAGGCTCATAAACCTCACCCCACATATGTTTCCTTGCCATAGATTACATTCTTGGATTTCTGGTGGAGACCATTTCTTGGTTAAAAACTCGTACGTGTTAGCCTTCGGTATTATTGAAAATGGTCATTCATGGCTATTTTCGGCAAAATGGGGGTTGTGTGGCCATTGATCGTCGACCAGAGGCTCATACACCTCACCCCACATATGTTTCCTTGCCATAGATCATATTCTTGGATTTCTGGTGGAGACCATTTCTTGGTCAAAAATCCATAGGTGTTAGCCTTCGGTATTATTGTAAATGGTCATTCATGGCTATTTTCGACAAAAATGGGGGTTGTGTGGCCATTGATCATCGACCAGAGGCTCATACACCTCACTACACATATGTTTCCTTGCCATAGATCACATTCTTGGATTTATGGTGGAGACCATTTCTTGGTCAAAAATCCGTAGGTGTTAGCCTTCAATGTCATTGAAAATGGTCGTTCATGGCTATTTTCGACAAAAATTAGGGTTGTGTGGCCATTGATCGTCGACCAGAGGCTCATACACCTCACCCCACATATGTTTCCTTGCCATAGATCACATTCTTGGATTTCTGGTGGAGACCATTTCTTGGTCAAAAATCCGTAAGTGTTAGCCTTCGGTATTATTGAAAATGGTCGTTCATGGCTATTTTCGACAAAAATGGGGGTTGTGTGGCCATTGATCATCGACCAGACGCTCATACACCTCACCCCACATATGTTTCCTTGCCATAGATCACATTCTAGGATTTCTGGTGGAGACCATTTCTTGGTTAAAAACTCGTACGTGTTAGCCTTCGGTATTATTGAAAATGGTCATTCATGGCTATTTTCGGCAAAATGGGGGTTGTGTGGCCATTGATCATCGACCAGAGGCTCGTACACCTCACCCCACATATGATTCCTTGCCATAGATCACATTCTTGGATTTCTGGTGGAGACCATTTCTTGGTTAAAAATCCGTACGTGTTAGCCTTTGGTATTTTTGAAAATGGTCATTCATGGCTATTTTCGACAAAAATGGGGGTTGTGTGGCCATTGATCATCGACTAGAGGCTCATACACCTCACCCCACATATGTTTCCTTGCCATAGATCACATTCTTGGATTTCTGGTGGAGACCATTTCTTGGTAAAAAATCCGTAGGTGTTAGCCTTCGGTATTATTGAAAATGGTCGTTCATGGCTATTTTCGACAAAAATGGGGGTTGTGTGGCCATTGATCATCGACCAGACGCTCATACACCTCACCCCACATATGTTTCCTTGCCATAGATCACATTCTTGGATTTCTGGTGGAGACCATTTCTTGGTCTAAAATCCGTAGGTGTTAGCCTCTAGTATTATTGAAAATGGTCGCTCATGGCTATTTTCAAGGTTGCTCATGGCTATTTTCATAAAAAATGGGGGTTGTGTGGCCATTTATCATCGACTAGAGGCTCATAAACCTCACCCCACATATGTTTCATTGCCATAGATTACATTCTTGGATTTCTGGTGGAAACCATTTCTTGGTTAAAAACTCGTACGTGTTAGCCTTCGGTATTATTGAAAATGGTCATTCATGGCTATTTTCGGCAAAATGGGGGTTGTGTGGCCATTGATCGTCGACCAGAGGCTCATACACCTCACCCCACATATGTTTCCTTGTCGTAGATCACATTCTTGGATTTCTGGTGGAGACCATTTCTTGGTCAAAAATCCGTAGGTGTTAGCCTTCGATATTATTGAAAATGGTCATTCATGGCTATTTTCGGCAAAATGCGGGTTGTGTGGCCATTGATCGTCGACCAGAGGCTCATACACCTCACCCCACATATGTTTCCTTGTCGTAGATCACATTCTTGGATTTCTGGTGGAGACCATTTCTTGGTCAAAAATCAGTAGGTGTTAGCCTTCGATATTATTGAAAATGGTCGTTCATGGCTATTTTCGACAAAAATGGAGGTTGTGTGGCCATTGATCATCGACCAGAGGCTCATACACCTCACCCCACATATGTTTCCTTGCCATAGATCACATTCTTGGATTTCTGGTGGAGACCATTTCTTGGTCAAAAATCCGTAGGTGTTAGCCTTCGGTATTATTGAAAATGGTCGTTCATGGCTATTTTCGACAAAAATGGGGGTTGTGTGGCCATTGATCATCGACCAGACGCTCATACACCTCACCCCACATATGTTTCCTTGCCATAGATCACATTCTTGGATTTCTGGTGGAGACCATTTCTTGGTCTAAAATCCGTAGGTGTTAGCCTTCGGTATTATTGAAAATGGTCGTTCATGGCTATTTTCGACAAAAATGGGGGTTGTGTGGCCATTGATCATCGACCAGACGCTCATACACCTCACCCCACATATGTTTCCTTGCCATAGATCACATTCTAGGATTTCTGGTGGAGACCATTTCTTGGTTAAAAACTCGTACGTGTTAGCCTTCGGTATTATTGAAAATGGTCATTCATGGCTATTTTCGGCAAAATGGGGGTTGTGTGGCCATTGATCATCGACCAGAGGCTCGTACACCTCACCCCACATATGATTCCTTGCCATAGATCACATTCTTGGATTTCTGGTGGAGACCATTTCTTGGTTAAAAATCCGTACGTGTTAGCCTTTGGTATTTTTGAAAATGGTCATTCATGGCTATTTTCGACAAAAATGGGGGTTGTGTGGCCATTGATCATCGACTAGAGGCTCATACACCTCACCCCACATATGTTTCCTTGCCATAGATCACATTCTTGGATTTCTGGTGGAGACCATTTCTTGGTAAAAAATCCGTAGGTGTTAGCCTTCGGTATTATTGAAAATGGTCGTTCATGGCTATTTTCGACAAAAATGGGGGTTGTGTGGCCATTGATCATCGACCAGACGCTCATACACCTCACCCCACATATGTTTCCTTGCCATAGATCACATTCTTGGATTTCTGGTGG
Organism: Zea mays; assembly: GCF_902167145.1. NCBI lineage: Eukaryota > Viridiplantae > Streptophyta > Magnoliopsida > Poales > Poaceae > Zea > Zea mays. The sequence continues at coordinate 8,643 of NW_023366953.1, forward strand.
AGACCATTTCTTGGTCTAAAATCCGTAGGTGTTAGCCTCTAGTATTATTGAAAATGGTCGCTCATGGCTATTTTCAAGGTTGCTCATGGCTATTTTCATAAAAAATGGGGGTTGTGTGGCCATTTATCATCGACTAGAGGCTCATAAACCTCACCCCACATATGTTTCATTGCCATAGATTACATTCTTGGATTTCTGGTGGAAACCATTTCTTGGTTAAAAACTCGTACGTGTTAGCCTTCGGTATTATTGAAAATGGTCATTCATGGCTATTTTCGGCAAAATGGGGGTTGTGTGGCCATTGATCGTCGACCAGAGGCTCATACACCTCACCCCACATATGTTTCCTTGTCGTAGATCACATTCTTGGATTTCTGGTGGAGACCATTTCTTGGTCAAAAATCCGTAGGTGTTAGCCTTCGATATTATTGAAAATGGTCATTCATGGCTATTTTCGGCAAAATGCGGGTTGTGTGGCCATTGATCGTCGACCAGAGGCTCATACACCTCACCCCACATATGTTTCCTTGTCGTAGATCACATTCTTGGATTTCTGGTGGAGACCATTTCTTGGTCAAAAATCAGTAGGTGTTAGCCTTCGATATTATTGAAAATGGTCGTTCATGGCTATTTTCGACAAAAATGGAGGTTGTGTGGCCATTGATCATCGACCAGAGGCTCATACACCTCACCCCACATATGTTTCCTTGCCATAGATCACATTCTTGGATTTCTGGTGGAGACCATTTCTTGGTCAAAAATCCGTAGGTGTTAGCCTTCGGTATTATTGAAAATGGTCGTTCATGGCTATTTTCGACAAAAATGGGGGTTGTGTGGCCATTGATCATCGACCAGACGCTCATACACCTCACCCCACATATGTTTCCTTGCCATAGATCACATTCTTGGATTTCTGGTGGAGACCATTTCTTGGTCTAAAATCCGTAGGTGTTAGCCTCTAGTATTATTGAAAATGGTCGCTCATGGCTATTTTCAAGGTCGCTCATGGCTATTTTCATAAAAAATGGGGGTTGTGTGGCCATTTATCATCGACTAGAGGCTCATAAACCTCACCCCACATATGTTTCCTTGCCATAGATTACATTCTTGGATTTCTGGTGGAAACCATTTCTTGGTTAAAAACTCGTACGTGTTAGCCTTCGGTATTATTGAAAATGGTCATTCATGGCTATTTTCGGCAAAATGGGGGTTGTGTGGCCATTGATCGTCGACTAGAGGCTCATACACCTCACCCCACATATGTTTCCTTGTCGTAGATCACATTCTTGGATTTTTGGTGGAGACCATTTCTTGGTCAAAAATCCGTAGGTGTTAGCCTTCGATATTATTGAAAATGGTCATTCATGGCTATTTTCGGCAAAATGGGGGTTGTGTGGCCATTGATCGTCGACCAGAGGCTCATACACCTCACCCCACATATGTTTCCTTGTTGTAGATCACATTCTTGGATTTCTGGTGGAGACCATTTCTTGGTCAAAAATCCGTAGGTGTTAGCCTTCGATATTATTGAAAATGGTCGTTCATGGCTATTTTCGACAAAAATGGGGGTTGTGTGGCCATTGATCATCGACCAGAGGCTCATACACCTCACCCCACATATGTTTCCTTGCCATAGATCACATTCTTGGATTTCTGGTGGAGACCATTTCTTGGTCAAAAATCCGTAGGTGTTAGCCTTCGGTATTATTGAAAATGGTCGTTCATGGCTATTTTCGACAAAAATGGGGGTTGTGTGGCCATTGATCATCGACCTGACGCTCATACACCTCACCCCACATATGTTTCCTTGCCATAGATCACATTCTTGGATTTCTGGTGGAGACCATTTCTTGGTCTAAAATCCGTAGGTGTTAGCCTCTAGTATTATTGAAAATGGTCACTCATGGCTATTTTCAAGGTCGCTCATGGCTATTTTCATAAAAAATGGGGGTTGTGTGGCCATTGATCGTCGACCAAAGGCTCATACACCTCACCCCACATATGTTTCCTTGCCATAGATCACATTCTTGGATTTCTGGTGGAGACCATTTCTTGTTCAAAATTCCGTAGGTGTTAGCCTTCGGTATTATTGAAAATGGTCGTTCATGGCTATTTTCGACAAAAATGGGGGTTGTGTGGCCATTGATCATCGACCAGACGCTCATACACCTCACCCCACATATGTTTCCTTGCCATAGATCACATTCTTGCATTTCTGGTGGAGACCATTTCTTGGTCTAAAATCCGTAGGTGTTAGCCTCTAGTATTATTGAAAATGGTCGCTCAAGGCTATTTTCATAAAAAATGGGGGTTGTGTGGCCATTTATCATCGACTAGAGGCTCATAAACCTCACCCCACATATGTTTCCTTGCCATAGATTACATTCTTGGATTTCTGGTGGAAACCATTTCTTGGTTAAAAACTCGTACGTGTTAGCCTTCGGTATTATTGAAAATGGTCATTCATGGCTATTTTCGGCAAAATGGGGGTTGTGTGGCCATTGATCGTCGACCAGAGGCTCATACACCTCACCCCACATATGTTTCCTTGTCGTAGATCACATTCTTGGATTTCTGGTGGAGACCATTTCTTGGTCAAAAATCCATAGGTGTTAGCCTTCGATATTATTGAAAATGGTCGTTCATGGCTATTTTCGACAAAAATGGGGGTTGTGTGGCCATTGATTATCGACCAGAGGCTCATACACCTCACCCCACATATGTTTCCTTGCCATAGATCACATTCTTGGATTTCTGGTGGAGACCATTTCTTGGTCAAAAATCCGTAGGTGTTAGCCTTCGGTATTATTGTAAATGGTCATTCATGGCTATTTTCGACAAAAAAGGGGGTTGTGTGGCCATTGATCATCGACCAGAGGCTCATAGACCTCACCCCACATATGTTTCCTTGCCATAGATCACATTCTTGGATTTCTGGTGGAGACCATTTCTTGGTCAAAAATCCGTAGGTGTTAGCCTTCGGTATTATTGAAAATGGTCGTTCATGGCTATTTTCGACAAAAATGGGGGTTGTGTGGCCATTGATCATCGACCTGACGCTCATACACCTCACCCCACATATGTTTCCTTGCCATAGATCACATTCTTGGATTTCTGGTGGAGACCATTTCTTGGTCTAAAATCCGTAGGTGTTAGCCTCTAGTATTATTGAAAATGGTCGCTCATGGCTATTTTCAAGGTTGCTCATGGCTATTTTCATAAAAAATGGGGGTTGTGTGGCCATTGATCGTCGACCAGAGGCTCATACACCTCACCCCACATATGTTTCCTTGCCATAGATCACATTCTTGGATTTCTGGTGGAGACCATTTCTTGTTCAAAATTCCGTAGGTGTTAGCCTTCGGTATTATTGAAAATGGTCGTTCATGGCTATTTTCGACAAAAATGGGGGTTGTGTGGCCATTGATCATCGACCAGACGCTCATACACCTCACCCCACATATGTTTCCTTGCCATAGATCACATTCTTGGATTTCTGGTGGAGACCATTTCTTGGTCTAAAATCCGTAGGTGTTAGCCTCTAGTATTATTGAAAATGGTCGCTCATGGCTATTTTCATAAAAAATGGGGGTTGTGTGGCCATTTATCATCGACTAGAGGCTCAAAAACCTCACCCCACATATGTTTCCTTGCCATAGATTACATTCTTGGATTTCTGGTGGAAACCATTTCTTGGTTAAAAACTCGTACGTGTTAGCCTTCGGTATTATTGAAAATGGTCATTCATGGCTATTTTCGGCAAAATGGGGGTTGTGTGGCCATTGATCATCGACCAGAGGCTCATACACCTCGCCCCACATATGTTTCCTTGTCGTAGATCACATTCTTGGATTTCTGGTGGAGACCATTTCTTGGTCAAAAATCCATAGGTGTTAGCCTTCGATATTATTGAAAATGGTCGTTCATGGCTATTTTCGACAAAAATGGGGGTTGTGTGGCCATTGATTATCGACCAGAGGCTCATACACCTCACCCCACATATGTTTCCTTGCCATAGATCACATTCTTGGATTTCTGGTGGAGACCATTTCTTGGTCAAAAATCCGTAGGTGTTAGCCTTCGGTATTATTGTAAATGGTCATTCATGGCTATTTTCGACAAAAATGGGGGTTGTGTGGCCATTGATCATCGACCAGAGGCTCATAGACCTCACCCCACATATGTTTCCTTGCCATAGATCACATTCTTGGATTTCTGGTGGAGACCATTTCTTGGTCAAAAATCCGTAGGTCTTAGCCTCTAATATTATTGAAAATGGTCGCTGATGGCTATTTTCAAGGTCGCTCATGGCTATTTTCATAAAAAATGGGGGTTGTGTGGCAATTTATCATCGACTAGAGGCTCATAAACCTCAACCCACATATGTTTCCTTGCCATAGATTACATTCTTGGATTTCTGGTGGAAACCATTTCTTGGTTAAAAACTCGTACGTGTTAGCCTTCGGTATTATTGAAAATGGTCATTCATGGCTATTTTCGGCAAAATGGGGGTTGTGTGGCCATTGATCGTCGACCAGAGGCTCATACACCTCACCCCACATATGTTTCCTTATCGTAGATCACATTCTTGGATTTCTGGTGGAGACCATTTCTTGGTCAAAAATCCGTAGGTGTTAGCCTTCGATATTATTGAAAATGGTCGTTCATGGCTATTTTCGACAAAAATGGGGGTTGTGTGGCCATTGATCATCGACCAGAGGCTCATACACCTCACCCCACATATGTTTCCTTGTCATAGATCACATTCTTGGATTTCTGGTGGAGACCATTTCTTGGTCAAAAATCCGTAGGTGTTAGCCTTCGGTATTATTGTAAATGGTCATTCATCGCTATTTTCGACAAAAATGGGGGTTGTGTGGCCATTGATCATCGACCAGAGGCTCATACACCTCACCCCACATATGTTTCCTTGCCATAGATCACATTCTTGGATTTCTGGTGGTGTTGGGTCTATGCTTCATCGCCGAAGGTCTTATAGAAAGAAGTGATCCTCGGATGAAGCTGTTTGTATAAGATAGCCGAAGGTTCCTCTTCGTAAAGCTTCGGCATTACAAACCGACTTAAAGATAGAATGACCTTTTAGTCCATAAAGGTCTGAGTCAATGTTGTAAGTTTTTATAAGGGGCATACTTGTAATTCCTCACAGGCTGCGTCATGTGCCTATAAATAGTGAACAGTATTCCGTTACTGTTCACGCATTCTAGTATTTGCAATCGCATCTCTCGGAATACAACTTTTGTCAAGGCATAGGTATCATTGTATTTAATGATTCAATTTATTAAGTGAATATAATATAATGCATCTGTGATTCATTCATCCATTTTGTACTTTTTATTTCGCATTATCTTACAATGTTTATTGAAAGTTTATTACGAAGGTTCAACTTCGTAATAATACTCTCATCAACCTTCGTCCGAGACCCATTATCCTCAAAGGAATAATGCTTCACGGACGAAGGACGGTATCATTTAACATTTTATGTTGCCTTGTTCTTAATCCATATCATTTGAGAACAAGTCCCCAACATTGGCGCCCACCTCCGGTGAACTCACTTCCACTTTTTGAGCTGATGGCTTCGTTCAACGACCAAGCTGGAGCTGCTTCGGACCCGAAGCTGGTGCTCCCGATCACAGGTGGCTCGTCCTCAGAGCCAGCTAACAAGAAACAGAAGAAGGAAGCATAGAGAAGGGTACAGCATGTTGGGGTGCAAGGACCCTTCATCAAGTCAAGATGGTCTCACATTCCTATTACCTTCTCCCAAGAGGACCTTCAGCTCAAAGATTACTCACACAACGATGCCATGGTTATCTCTTGTGTTATCAAAGGATTTCTGGTCCACAATGTCTTGGTTGACACAGGCAGTGCAGCTGACATCATATTTGCTAAGGCCTTCAGACAAATGCAAGAGCCAGAAGATAAGATTCATGATGCTACACATCCTCTCTGTGGCTTCGGAGGAAGACAGATTGTAGCATTGGGCAAGATCACCATGTCAGTGACCTTCGGGTTCATCAACAACACTAGAACTGAGCAAGTTGTGTTTGACATTGTTGACATGGAATACCCTTACAATGCAATTATTGGTCGTGGTACTCTCAATGCCTTCGAAGCAATCCTTCATCCTGCCTATCTTTGCATGAAGATACCTTCGGATCAGGGACCTATTGCTATCCATGGAAGTCAGGAAGCCGCAAGAAGGGCCGAAGGTAATTGGACTGACTCAAAAGCAATCCATAACATAGATGGAGCTGAAGCTTGTGAACAGTACAAATTCAGAAGGGAGAAAGCAGCTTCAGCAGACCAGCCGAAGCTTACACTCTTATGTGAGGACATAGCAGAGCAGAAGGTGCTGTTAGGCTCTAAGTTATCCGAAGAGCAGGAGAAAACCTTGATAAGGTTTTTGTTCAATAACAAGGATGTTTTTGCATGGTCAGCCAATGATCTCTGCGGAGTTAATAGAGATGTTATCGAGCACTCGCTCAATGTCGATCCATCCTTCAGACCCAGAAAGCAAAGGCTTCGGAAAATGTCAGATGATAAGGCCGAAGGTGCTCGCAACGAAGTCAAAAGACTCCTTAGTGCAGGAGTTATCAGAGAAGTGAAGTACCCAGAATGGCTAGCTAACACTGTTATGGTAAAAAAGGCCAATGGCAAGTGGCGAATGTGCATCGATTTTACAGATCTTAACAAAGCTTGCCCGAAGGATGAATTCCCACTACCAAGGATAGATTCTTTAGTTGATGCAGCAGCTTCTTCAGAGCTCATGAGTCTGTTAGACTGTTATTCAGGCTATCACCAAATTTGGATGAAGAAGGAAGATGAGCCGAAGACTAGCTTCATAACTCCAAGTGGCACATATTGCTATCTTCGGATGCCTGAGGGGCTCAAAAACGCTGGAGGAAGTTTCAGCCGAATGACTGCGAAGGTTCTTCAATCTCAAATAGGCAGAAACGTGCTAACTTATGTTGATGACATCATTGTCAAAAGCACGAAGCAGGAGAATCATATTGCTGATCTGCAGGAGACCTTCGCCAGTTTCGGGCAAGCTGGCTTAAAGTTAAATCCAGAAAAATGCGTCTTCGGAGTGAAGAAGGGGGAATTTCTTGGATGCTTGGTTTCAACAAAGGGGATTGAAGCTAATCCAAGTAAAATTGAAGCTATACTTCGGATGGAGCCACCAACTACAAAGAAGGGGGCTCAAAGATTGACAGGAAGATTGGCATCTCTCAATAGATTCATATCCAGATCAGCAGAGAGAAACTTACCATTCTTCGAAGTGCTGAAGTCAGCCGAAGTCTTTCAATGGGGACCAATCCAGCAGAAGGCCTTTGAAGAGCTAAAACAGTATTTAATAGATCTAACAACATTGACTCCACCAATGCCAGGGGCTCCTTTGTTATTATATGTGTCAGCTTCGCACTCAGCGGTAAGTGCAGCGCTTGTCCAGGAGAAGCTTGATGGTCAAGTCAAGAGGCAGACCCCAATATATTTTGTATCCGAGGTTCTTAGTTTGTCAAAGAAAAATTATACAGAGCTGGAGAAGGTATTGTATGCTGTCTTGATGGCCTCCAGGAAGCTTCGGCACTACTTCCAAGCTTACAACATAATTGTTCCTTCATCACAACCTCTGAAGGATATTATGAGGAATCGAGAAGCTACTGGAAGGATTGGAAAATGGGCTGCAGAGCTCAATGAATTTTGTATTGAATATGTTCATAGATCTTCGATTCAGTCACAGGCGCTGGCAGACTTTATTGCTGATTGGACGCCAGGGGCTCAGGAGGAGGAAACGAATAAAGACAACGAAGCCTGGACAGTGTTTTGTGATGGATCTTGGGGAACCTTCGGAGCAGGAGCGGCTGCTGTGTTGGTTTCACCTTCCAAAGTAAAAATTTGTTATGCGGCAAAGCTTGATTTTAATTGCACAAATAACATTGCTGAGTACGAAGCATTGGTTCTAGGTCTTCGGAAGTTAAAAGCAATGGGAATCAGAAGGGCCATACTTAAAACTGATTCCCAGGTTGTTTCGGGTCATATTGACAAAAGTTGTAAGGCTAAGGATCCGAAGCTTGAAAAATATCTGGATATGGTTCGAAGAGTCGAAGCTTCCCTCGAAGGGTTTTCTGTCAAGAATATCCCTCGAGGACAAAATGAGCATGCTGATCTGCTAGCTAAGTCAGCAGCACAGGGGCTGCCTTTACCTTCGGATGTGTTCTTCGAAACAATAAAAGCACCTTCGGTGGAACTTCTTGAAAGAGCAGTTCTTAATATATCTCCTGTTTTTAGCGAAGATTGGAGAACCGAGATCATCTCTTACCTTCAGGGTAAATTTCTTTCAGATGACGAAGCTTATAACAAGAGGATAGAAGCAAGAGCTCGTCCATATGTCATGATAGAAGGGGAGTTGTACAAACATGGAGTTTGTGCTCCGCTGCTCAAATGCTTATCCAGAACCGAAGGTATAGAGTTAATGAAAGAAATACATGCAGGCCTGTGTGGATCTCACATCGGATCTAGGCCGTTACTCGGAAAAATTTTCCGTCAAGGGTTTTATTGGCCGAAGGCAGCTTCGGATGCAGCAGAATTGGTTCAAAAGTGCGAAGGTTGTCAGAAATGTGCAAGAGATCAAAAACAACCTTCGTCCCTAACACAGCTCATACAACCCACTTGGCCATTGCAAAGGTGGGGCCTTGACTTGTTAGGTCCGTTACCACCGGCCCAAGGGAACCTGAGATATGTTGTAGTAGCTGTGGAATATTTTTCTAAATGGATTGAGGCGAAGCCTTTAGCCACAATAACTTCGGCCACCGTCCAAAAGTTTTTCTGGCAGAATATTGTTTGTCGTTTCGGGGTGCCAAAGGCCATCACTGTGGACAATGGGACACAGTTTGACTCCGAAGCTTTCAGGGATTTCTGTGACCAAATTGGTACGAAGATCCATTTTGCATCAGTTAGGCACCCGGAGTCAAATGGACTCGTTGAAAGAGCCAACGGCATTATAATGACAGGAATAATGAAGTTAATCTTCAATCAACCCAGAGGAAAATGGCCAGATCAGTTAACCAAAGTGGTGTGGAGCCACAACACGACAACATCAAGGTCTACAGGCTTCACTCCATTCAAGTTGTTATTCGGTGACGAAGCAATAACTCCAGAGGAAGCTAAAACCGGATCAATAAGGATAGTAGCTTCGGCAGAATCAGATTCCGAAGCTGCTTATTCTATAGAAAAAGATGCTTTAGAAGGGATCAGACTGCAAGCCGTAGAGAATATCAATAAATATCAAGCTGAAACAGTCAAATGGCGGGATAGAAAGGTTCGGCTAAAAAATATTGAGCCAGGGCACTTGGTGCTTCGGAGGGTGGCCAACCCGAAAACAGTGGGCAAATTGCAGTTGAAATGGGACGGGCCTTTCTTAGTAGCATCTTCGTCAAGACCCGGTTCATACAGATTGAAAGATATGGACGGCAATGACATTCCTAGGTCTTGGAATGCAGATGAGCTTCGGCGATATTATGTATAATTCGATGTAATTTTTCACATTTTTATTTTTTCTTTCATGGCACCCTTTTCCTTTCCAAAGGGGGAGAAAGGTTTTTAATGGGGCCAGCATATGTAATTTCCTTTTTTAGTCTTATAAGAGCAAAATCCCCCAAAGAATGTAAATGTAAAAGCTGAGAGCGCACCATCGAGTGCCAAAAAGTAAAAACGAAGAAGCTCCAAAGACGTTCCTAAGGGAATGCAGAGCTTACAGCGAAAAGTCAACGCTGATTCCGCCAAAAGTAAAGGCGAAGAAGCTCCAAAGACGTTCCTAAGGGAATGCAGAGCTTACAGCGAAAAGTCAACGCTGATTCCGCCAAAAGTAAAGGCGAAGAAGCTCCAAAGACGTTCCTAAGGGAATGCAGAGCTTACAGCGAAAAGTCAACGCTGATTCCGCCAAAAGTAAAGGCGAAGAAGCTCCAAAGTCGTTCCTAAGGGAATGCAGAGCTGAGGTGTGATTGTTTTTAAGAAAATAATGGCTATGAATATAGCTTCGGATACGTGTTTGGCCATTCATTTGCACATCACATTACATCATAAGCATTTGCATTCATAAACATTCATCTAGGCATATGTAGGATAATCATCTTCATCGCATAAATGGTTGCTTCGGCAAAAAGAGAAAAAAGAAAGGGGAAAAAGAGCTTCGTACACAAAGAAGAAAGGAAAATGTTGTTTTCTATGCTTCGCTGCGTACGAAAAGAAGGGAAGGTGTTTTTTCGCCTTTCGGCTCAAAAGAGAATTTCGTCCACATCAAAGCATTTCTCATACATCAATGGAAGGATAAGGATATATAACAAGGTATGAATAGATTTCATCAAAGACAAAGTTTTGACTACATTTACAAAAGTACTGTCTACAGTCTACTATCTAAATCTCCAAGGAGCTTCGGCCTCGGCGTTATTTCTGATCATCAGCTTCGGCTTCGTCATCCTACATGAATAAGATCGTTGGAAGTCAAAATCAAGCTTACAGGAAAAGGTAAGCACAAGGTATGGTTTCTTACTGGTTCAAGGTGGCTACGAGCTTCGTCTCCAGCTTTCTCTCGACCACCTTTTGTCCATATCATTTTTACAAATCGATTTGAAATGCTTCGGGCGAGATCAGGGATGTCGTCCAGGATTGATGGTGACAAAGTGAAATTTGGCCTATTGACAATCTTCCCATGATCACAGCCAGCTTTCAGGAAGGCTGCAGCAGTCCCTCGAGAAGCCACCCAGGCACAGAAGTCACCATGCCCAGCTATGACTTCGTCGAGCTCGTCAATCTCCCCCTCAATGTGTTCGAAGGTTTTTTGTAGATCTTCAGCTGAGGGGGTAAATTTTTCGCTGCTGGCTCCAACTGAGTAAAAAATCTTTCTTAGTCGTTGAATGCACTTGTTGCTAAATTCCAGGCATTTTTCTTGAAGACTTGTCAGTAGTTTTCTCAAATCCGAATTTTGCTGAGCTTCGGCTTCAAGTTTTGCATTGAGATCTTGTTTTTCTCGTTCGAACTGCTCAGACTGGCGGAGAAGCTTCGTGTTCAGTTCTGATATTTTTGCTTCAGCTTCCGCCAGTAAACCTTCGGCTGCCTGGAGCTCAAAGTTCTTTTTCTCAAAAGCATCTGATTGCTCCTTTATTTTGTTTTCCAAATTTCCAATTATAACTTCATGCTTTTTATCTTCAAGATCTTGCTGCATTTGCAAGGCTTTGCTCAATAGCATACTCTACACAAACACAACCTTCGTCAGACATGTTTTTATTAGAACCAATAAAAGTTAAGGGACAAGTCATTCACCTTGAAGTTGGAGTAAAATAAACTACCAACGACATGTTGTCGTCGGTAGCGGCTGATGTCTGTTTCTAGCTTCGGGAATCCAATACTCTTGGACAGAGTACTGATAACTTTGGCCCCTGTTTGGTCCCGAATACACTCTAATTTCTCATCATCAACGCCTCCGAAGAGGAGTGCCCCAGGTTTGTATCCACAGGATTGGGCATACTCTTTAAGCTCTTCTATTTCAGCTTTTGTTAGATGTTCTCCAACTAAGTTTTGGAACGCGAAGGCTTCGTTTTCTGAAGCTTCATCAGCAATTTCTTTTCCTTTCTTTGACGCTGTGGTCACAGCCTCTTCGGCAGCAGTGGTAGCTTCTTCTGCAGCCATGTCTAGCAGCATTTGGTCAATGTGTTCAATTGTGCTCTCTAAATTCAAATCTTCAGCTGAGGTAACTTCGGCGGCTGCGGCCTCCGAAGGTGCAATTTCAATATCTGCCCCCTCTACAGCCGCTCGTGTTTTTTGGGCCGAAGCTCTTGGCGGCGTTTTGTCAATTACCTCTGTCACGGTAATGATTCTTTGTTTCTTTGCCTTGATTGTTTTCCTCGATTTCTCGGGCTCCTTGTCCTTCTGAAAAAACTTTGTCAGTTGAGGACCCAGTGGACTTAGCTTCGCAGGTAAGGATTCAGTCATTACCTTCAGAATTTCCTCAACAACAGCAGCAGAAGGTGATGCGGGGGTTTCTTCTGCTTCGGATATTTGTTGCTTCGGAGATGAAGCTTTCCTTTTCTTCGGAATTTTCTTCGTTACTGGCTCTTTTTCACCTTCATCTAAGGCTTCAGTTACCCTTTTCCTTTTTTGGCCTCCGACACCTTTGTTCAGATTTTCGTAGTCTGGGTATTCGAAACCCAAGGCGTCCAACACTCGATTTAGCCTTCGTTTCGGTCGGGTGCCGAAGGCTGCGGTCATCAATTGATCTTCCTTTTTGGAATAATTGCCAAGTATCTTGTTACACATCACTTCAATCGTATCCAGCCACTCTTGGCAAGGAGTTTTAAAGTATTTCTTAAATTTGAAGTAGTAAGGCAAACGTACAAGTTCACCTTTTTTCTTCTCCCCCTTCAGCTTCGGCATTTCCCACTCTTTTACACTAGGAAAAACCTTGAAAGCCAAGAATTCCTGGACCAAGTCCCTTGTACTGATATTCTCTGCAATTATTTTGAATTCATACATTGCTTTTTGAGTCGGACCCTCTGGTAACATGTGGCACTAGGGGCGGGTTTCTCCGAAGATTAGTGCAAGAGGACTTTGCACAAGCTTTTCCTTATCGTCATCAACCTTGACATAGAACCATTCCGATTTCCACCCTGCTGCCCATTTGCTTCGGTAGCTGATCACAGGATACTTCGTAGTTTTCCGATAAGCAAAATTATAGCAACCAAAATTCTCATGTAATCCATCCTTTCTAGCCTTTGTCTGATAGTGCAGTTCGTGAACTCGGCAAAAGCTGTCAGCAAACGGTTCCACCGCCTGGCTTCGGAGTGCCCAGATATAAACACTAAGCCTAACGATAGCGTTAGGGGTTAGCTGGTGAAAATAAATTCCGAAATTCTTCAGTATCTCTGCAATAATCCCATGAAGGGGGAATCTTAATCCAGCCTTTAGGAAGCTTTTAAAAATAACAATTTCATCTTTTTCCGGCTTTGGGGTAGTCTCTTCTCCCCCGAAGCGTAATAGCTTCTTTTGATTTTCAGTAAAATAGCCTAACTTTACCATCTTGGACAAATCAGCCTTCGAAACAGTAGATTTCCCGAAGTCCAAATGGCTGGGTTTGCTTGGCGTGGCAAGGTGATAATCATCTTCGGGGTCAGTTTCCTCAGCATCTTCTCCTTCTGCTTCAGCGATTGCTTGCTCTGCATCATCAATAGGAATCTTTTCCGAAGTCACTAGCCCGGATCGTTGCATGGCTTCGGAGATAGGGACAGTCTCCGAAGCTTCAGTTTCGTCCCCTTCACGCTCAACTCTAGCGGTAGAACGGACTCTGGCCATTTAACTATGAACTTGTGAAACTTTAATACTTTTTTCCTCCGAAGCAGGCTTCAAGATGGAGCTTCGTTCGATTCTGACAAACAAGCTTCGGCGACGGTTAAAAATTTTGGCAGCAAAATAGTGCAAATAGCAGTAAATGCTGTGGTAACTTCACACCTACTCGTCTGTTTATATAGTGCCGCAGGTAAGAAGGCGAAGCGCCAGAAGTTTTACACCAGGCGGACACCCGCTCGCACTCGCTGTACGGTGGACCGCAGAGATCGAACAGTAATTCTGCAAGGTGGGGCCGCTACGCGCAGGGAAATTGAATCGTTTCTCGACAACGAGCTCAGGGAAGGTGTTTTTGAGACCTTCGGCGCTCCGAAGCTTAAGAAACTTTTTTCACGGATCAAGCTCGTTACGAAAAACGATCTAGCACCGCGAAAGGGGCTACTGTTGGGTCTATGCTTCGTCGCCGAAGGTCTTATAGAAAGAAGTGATCCTCGGATGAAGCTGTTTGTATAAGATAGCCGAAGGTTCCTCTTCGTAAAGCTTCGGCATTACAAACCGACTTAAAGATAGAATGACCTTTTAGTCCATAAAGGTCTGAGTCAATGTTGTAAGTTTTTATAAGGGGCATACTTGTAATTCCTCACAGGCTGCGTCCTGTGCCTATAAATAGTGAACAGTATTCCGTTACTGTTCACGCATTCTGGTATTTGCAATCGCATCTCTCGGAATACAACTTTTGTCAAGGCATAGGTATCATTGTATTTAATGATTCAATTTATTAAGTGAATATAATATAATGCATCTGTGATTCATTCATCCATTTTGTACTTTTTATTTCGCATTATCTTACAATGTTTATTGAAAGTTTATTACGAAGGTTCAACTTCGTAATAATACTCTCATCAACCTTCGTCCGAGACCCATTATCCTCAAAGGAATAATGCTTCACGGACGAAGGACGGTATCATTTAACATTTTATGTTGCCTTGTTCTTAATCCATAGCATTTGAGAACAAGTCCCCAACAGGTGGAGACCATTTCTTGGTCAAAAATCCGTAGGTCTTAGCCTCTAATATTATTGAAAATGGTCGCTCATGGCTATTTTCATAAAAAATGGGGGTTGTGTGGCCATTTATCATCGACTAGAGGCTCATAAATCTCACCCCACATATGTTTCCTTGCCATAGATCACATTCTTGGATTTTTGGTGGAGACCATTTCTTGGTCAAAAACTCGTACGTGTTAGCCTTCGGTATTATTGAAAATGGTCGTTCATGGCTATTTTCGGCAAAATGGGGGTTCTGTGGCCATTGATCATCGACCAGAGGCTCGTACACCTCACCCCACATATGTTTCCTTGCCATAGATCACATTCTTGGATTTCTGGTGGAGACCATTTCTTGGGCAAAAATCCGAATGTGTTAGCCTTTGGTATTTTTGAAAATGGTCATTCATGGCTATTTTCGACAAAAATGGGGGTTGTGTGGCCATTGATCTTCGACCAGAGGCTCATACACCTCACTACACATATGTTTCCTTGCCATAGATCACATTCTTGGATTTATGGTGGAGACCTTTTCTTGGTCAAAAATCCGTAGGTGTTAGCCTTCAGTGTCATTGAAAATGGTCGTTCATGGCTATTTTCGACAAAAATTAGGGTTGTGTGGCCATTGATCGTTGACCAGAGGCTCATACACCTCACCCCACATATGTTTCCTTGCCATAGATCACATTCTTGGATTTCTGGTGGAGACCATTTCTTGGTCAAAAATCCGTAGGTGTTAGCCTTAGGTATTATTGAAAATGGCCGTTCATGGCTATTTTCGACAAAAATGGGGGTTGTGTGGCCATTGATCATCGACCGGACGCTCATACACCTCACCCCACATATGTTTCCTTGCCATAGATCACATTCTTGGATTTCTGGTGGAGACCATTTCTTGGTCTAAAATCCGTAGGTGTTAGCCTCTAGTATTATTGAAAATGGTCGCTCATGGCTATTTTCAAGGTCGCTCATGGCTATTTTCATAAAAAATGGGGGTTGTGTGGCCATTTATCATCGACTAGAGGCTCATAAACCTCACCCCACATATGTTTCATTGCCATAGATCACATTCTTGGATTTCTGGTGGAGACCATTTCTTGGTTAAAAACTCGTACGTGTTAGCCTTCGGTATTATTGAAAATGGTCGTTCATGGCTATTTTCGGCAAAATGGGGGTTGTGTGGCCATTGATCATCGACCAGAGGCTCGTACACCTCACCCCACATATGTTTCCTTGCCATAGATCACATTCTTGGATTTCTGGTGGAGACCATTTCTTGGTCAAAAATCCGTACGTGTTAGCCTTTGGTATTTTTGAAAATGGTCATTCATGGCTATTTTCGACAAAAATGGGGGTTGTGTGGCCATTGATCTTCGACCAGAGGCTCATACACCTCACTACACATATGTTTCCTTGCCATAGATCACATTCTTGGATTTATGGTGGAGACCATTTCTTGGTCAAAAATCCGTAGGTGTTAGCCTTCAGTGTCATTGAAAATGGTCGTTCATGGCTATTTTCGACAAAAATTAGGGTTGTGTGGCCATTGATCGTCGACCAGAGGCTCATACACCTCACCCCACATATGTTTCTTTGCCATAAATCACATTCTTGGATTATTGGTGGAGACCATTTCTTGGTCAAAAATCCGTAGGTGTTAGCCTTAGGTATTATTGAAAATGGTCGTTCATGGCTATTTTCGACAAAAATGGGGGTTGTGTGTCCATTGATCATCGACCAGACGCTCATACACCTCACCCCACATATGTTTCCTTGCCATAGATCACATTCTTGGATTTCTGGTGGAGACCATTTCTTGGTCTAAAATCCGTAGGTGTTAGCCTCTAGTATTATTGAAAATGGTCGCTCATGGCTATTTTCAAGGTCGCTCATGGCTATTTTCATAAAAAATGGGGGTTGTGTGGCCATTTATCATCGACTAGAGGCTCATAAACCTCACCCCACATATGTTTCCTTGCCATAGATTACATTCTTGGATTTCTGGTGGAAGCCATTTCTTGGTTAAAAACTCGTACGTGTTAGCCTTCGGTATTATTGAAAATGGTCATTCATGGCTATTTTCGGCAAAATGGGGGTTGTGTGGCCATTGATCGTCGACCAGAGGCTCATACACCTCACCCCACATATGTTTCCTTCTCGTAGATCACATTCTTGGATTTCTGGTGGAGACCATTTCTTGGTCTAAAATCCGTAGGTGTTAGCCTCTAGTATTATTGAAAATGGTCGCTCATGGCTATTTTCATAAAAAATGGGGGTTGTGTGGCCATTTATCATCGACTAGAGGCTCATAAACCTCACCCCACATATGTTTCCTTGCCATAGATTACATTCTTGGATTTCTGGTGGAAGCCATTTCTTGGTTAAAAACTCGTACGTGTTAGCCTTCGGTATTATTGAAAATGGTCATTCATGGCTATTTTCGGCAAAATGGGGGTTGTGTGGCCATTGATCGTCGACCAGAGGCTCATACACCTCACCCCACAAATGTTTCCTTGTCGTAGATCACATTCTTGGATTTCTGGTGGCAGACCATTTCTTGGTCAAAAATCCGTAGGTGTTAGCCTTCGATATTATTGAAAATGGTCGTTCATGGCTATTTTCGACAAAAATGGGGGTTGTGTGGCCATTGATCATCGACCAGAGGCTCATACACCTCACCCCACATATGTTTCCTTGCCATAGATCACATTCTTGGATTTCTGGTGGAGACCATTTCTTGGTCAAAAATCCGTAGGTGTTAGCCTTCGGTATTATTGTAAATGGTCATTCATGGCTATTTTCGACAAAAATGGGGGTTGTGTGGCCATTGATCATCGACCATAGGCTCATACACCTCACCCCACATATGTTTCCTTGCCATAGATCACATTCTTGGATTTCTGGTGGAGACCATTTCTTGGTCAAAAATCCGTAGGTCTTAGCCTCTAATATTATTGAAAATGGTCGCTCATGGCTATTTTCATAAAAAAATGGGGGTTGTGTGGCCATTTATCATCGACTAGAGGCTCATAAATCTCACCCCACATATGTTTCCTTGCCATAGATCACATTCTTGGATTTTTGGTGGAGACCATTTCTTGGTCAAAAACTCGTACGTGTTAGCCTTCGGTATTATTGAAAATGGTCGTTCATGGCTATTTTCGGCAAAATGGGGGTTGTGTGGCCATTGATCATCGACCAGAGGCTCGTACACCTCACCCCACATATGTTTCCTTGCCATAGATTACATTCTTGGATTTCTGGTGGAAACCATTTCTTGGTTAAAAACTCGTACGTGTTAGCCTTCGGTATTATTGAAAATGGTCATTCATGGCTATTTTCGGCAAAATGGGGGTTGTGTGGCCATTGATCGTCGACCAGAGGCTCATACACCTCACCCCACATATGTTTCCTTGTCGTAGATCACATTCTTGGATTTCTGGTGGAGACCATTTCTTGGTAAAAAATCCGTAGGTGTTAGCCTTCGATATTATTGAAAATGGTCGTTCATGGCCATTTTCGACAAAAATGGGGGTTGTGTGGCCATTGATCATCGACCAGAGGCTCATACACCTCACCCCACATATGTTTCCTTGCCATAGATCACATTCTTGGATTTCTGGTGGAGACCATTTCTTAGTCAAAAATCCGTAGGTGTTAGCCTTCGGTATTATTGTAAATGGTCATTCATGGCTATTTTCGACAACAATGTGGGTTGTGTGGCCATTGATCATCGACCAGAGGCTCATACACCTCACCCCACATATGTTTCCTTGCCATAGATCACATTCTTAGATTTCTGGTGGAGACCATTTCTTGGTCAAAAATCCGTAGGTCTTAGCCTCTAATATTATTGAAAATGGTCGCTCATGGCTATTTTCATAAAAAATGGGGGTTGTGTGGCCATTTATCATCGACTAGAGGCTCATAAATCTCACCCCTCATATGTTTCCTTGCCATAGATCACATTCTTGGATTTTTGGTGGAGACCATTTCTTGGTCAAAAACTCGTACGTGTTAGCCTTCGGTATTATTGAAAATGGTCATTCATGGCTATTTTCGGCAAAATGGGGGTTGTGTGGCCATTGATCGTCGACCAGAGGCTCATACACCTCACCCCACAAATGTTTCCTTGTCGTAGATCACATTCTTGGATTTCTGGTGGAGACCATTTCTTGGTCAAAAATCCATAGGTGTTAGCCTTCGATATTATTGAAAATGGTCGTTCATGGCTATTTTCGACAAAAATGGGGGTTGTGTGGCCATTGATCATCGACCAGAGGCTCATACACCTCACCCCACATATGTTTCCTTGCCATAGATCACATTCTTGGATTTCTGGTGGAGACCATTTCTTGGTCAAAAATCCGTAGGTGTTAGCCTTCGGTATTATTGTAAATGGTCATTCATGGCTATTTTCGACAAAAATGGGGGTTGTGTGGCCATTGATCATCGACCATAGGCTCATACACCTCACCCCACATATGTTTCCTTGCCATAGATCACATTCTTGGATTTCTGGTGGAGACCATTTCTTGGTCAAAAATCCGTAGGTCTTAGCCTCTAATATTATAGAAAATGGTCGCTCATGGCTATTTTCATAAAAAATGGGGGTTGTGTGGCCATTTATCATCGACTAGAGGCTCATAAACCTCACCCCACATATGTTTCCTTGCCATAGATTACATTCTTGGATTTCTGGTGGAAGCCATTTCTTGGTTAAAAACTCGTACGTGTTAGCCTTCGGTATTATTGAAAATGGTCATTCATGGCTATTTTCGGCAAAATGGGGGTTGTGTGGCCATTGATCGTCGACCAGAGGCTCATACACCTCACCCCACAAATGTTTCCTTGTCGTAGATCACATTCTTGGATTTCTGGTGGAGACCATTTCTTGGTCAAAAATCCGTAGGTGTTAGCCTTCAATATTATTGAAAATGGTCGTTCATGGCTATTTTCGACAAAAATGGGGGTTGTGTGGCCATTGATCATCGACCAGAGGCTCATACACCTCACCCCACATATGTTTCCTTGCCATAGATCACATTCTTGGATTTCTGGTGGAGACCATTTCTTGGTCAAAAATCCGTAGGTGTTAGCCTTCGGTATTATTGTAAATGGTCATTCATGGCTATTTTCGACAAAAATGGGGGTTGTGTGGCCATTGATCATCGACCATAGGCTCATACACCTCACCCCACATATGTTTCCTTGCCATAGATCACATTCTTGGATTTCTGGTGGAGACCATTTCTTGGTCAAAAATCCGTAGGTCTTAGCCTCTAATATTATTGAAAATGGTCGCTCATGGCTATTTTCATAAAAAAATGGGGGTTGTGTGGCCATTTATCATCGACCAGAGGCTCATAAATCTCACCCCACATATGTTTCCTTGCCATAGATCACATTCTTGGATTTTTGGTGGAGACCATTTCTTGGTCAAAAACTCGTACGTGTTAGCCTTCGGTATTATTGAAAATGGTCGTTCATGGCTATTTTCGGCAAAATGGGGGTTGTGTGGCCATTGATCATCGACCAGAGGCTCGTACACCTCACCCCACATATGTTTCCTTGCCATAGATTACATTCTTGGATTTCTGGTGGAAACCATTTCTTGGTTAAAAACTCGTACGTGTTAGCCTTCGGTATTATTGAAAATGGTCATTCATGGCTATTTTCGGCAAAATGGGGGTTGTGTGGCCATTGATCGTCGACTAGAGGCTCATACACCTCACCCCACATATGTTTCCTTGTCGTAGATCACATTCTTGGATTTCTGGTGGAGACCATTTCTTGGTCAAAAATCCGTAGGTGTTAGCCTTCGATATTATTGAAAATGGTCGTTCATGGCCATTTTCGACAAAAATGGGGGTTGTGTGGCCATTGATCATCGACCAGAGGCTCATACACCTCACCCCACATATGTTTCCTTGCCATAGATCACATTCTTGGATTTCTGGTGGAGACCATTTCTTAGTCAAAAATCCGTAGGTGTTAGCCTTCGGTATTATTGTAAATGGTCATTCATGGCTATTTTCGACAACAATGTGGGTTGTGTGGCCATTGATCATTGACCAGAGGCTCATACACCTCACCCCACATATGTTTCCATGCCATAGATCACATTCTTAGATTTCTGGTGGAGACCATTTCTTGGTCAAAATTCCGTAGGTCTTAGCCTCTAATATTATTGAAAATGGTCGCTCATGGCTATTTTCATAAAAAATGGGGGTTGTGTGGCCATTTATCATCGACTAGAGGCTCATAAATCTCACCCCTCATATGTTTCCTTGCCATAGATCACATTCTTGGATTTTTGGTGGAGACCATTTCTTGGTCAAAAACTCGTACGTGTTAGCCTTCGGTATTATTGAAAATGGTCATTCATGGCTATTTTCGGCAAAATGGGGGTTCTGTGGCCATTGATCATCGACCAGAGGCTCGTACACCTCACCCCACATATGTTTCCTTGCCATAGATCACATTCTTGGATTTTTGGTGGAGACCATTTCTTGGGCAAAAATCCGAATGTGTTAGCCTTTGGTATTTTTGAAAATGGTCATTCATGGCTATTTTCGACAAAAATGGGGGTTGTGTGGCCATTGATCTTCGACTAGAGGCTCATACACCTCACTACACATATGTTTCCTTGCCATAGATCACATTCTTGGATTTATAGTGGAGACCATTTCTTGGTCAAAAATCCGTAGGTGTTAGCCTTCAGTGTCATTGAAAATGGTCGTTCATGGATATTTTCGACAAAAAATTAGGGTTGTGTGGCCATTGATCGTCGACCAGAGGCTCATACACCTCACCCCACATATGTTTCCTTGCCATAGATCACATTCTTGGATTTCTGGTGGAGACCATTTCTTGGTCAAAAATCCGTAGGTGTTAGCCTTCGGTATTATTGAAAATGGTCGTTCATGGCTATTTTCGACAAAAATGGGGGTTGTGTGGCCATTGATCATCGACCAGACGCTCATACACCTCACCCCACATATGTTTCCTTGCCATAGATCACATTCTTGGATTTCTGGTGGAGACCATTTCTTGGTCTAAAATCCGTAGGTGTTAGCCTCTAGTATTATTGAAAATCGTCGCTCATGGCTATTTTCAAGGTCGCTCATGGCTATTTTCATAAAAAATGGGGGTTGTGTGGCCATTTATCATCGACTAGAGGCTCATAAACCTCACCCCACATATGTTTCATTGCCATAGATCACATTCTTGGATTTCTGGTGGAGACCATTTCTTGGTTAAAAACTCGTACGTGTTAGCCTTCGGTATTATTGAAAATGGTCGTTCATGGCTATTTTCGGCAAAATGGGGGTTGTGTGGCCATTGATCATCGACCAGAGGCTCGTACACCTCACCCCACATATGTTTCCTTGCCATAGATCACATTCTTGGATTTCTGGTGGAGACCATTTCTTGGTCAAAAATCCGTACGTGTTAGCCTTTGGTATTTTTGAAAATGGTCATTCATGGCTATTTTCGACAAAAATGGGGGTTGTGTGGCCATTGATCTTCGACCAGAGGCTCATACACCTCACTACACATATGTTTCCTTGCCATAGATCACATTCTTGGATTTATGGTGGAGACCATTTCTTGGTCAAAAATCCGTAGGTGTTAGCCTTCGGTATTATTGAAAATGGTCGTTCATGGCTATTTTCGACAAAAATGGGGGTTGTGTGGCCATTGATCATCGACCAGACGCTCATACACCTCACCCCACATATGTTTCCTTGCCATAGATCACATTCTTGGATTTCTGGTGGAGACCATTTCTTGGTCTAAAATCCGTAGGTGTTAGCCTCTAGTATTATTGAAAATGGTCGCTCATGGCTATTTTCAAGGTCGCTCATGGCTATTTTCATAAAAAATGGGGGTTGTGTGGCCATTTATCATCGACTAGAGGCTCATAAACCTCACCCCACATATGTTTCCTTGCCATAGATTACATTCTTGGATTTCTGGTGGAAACCATTTCTTGGTTAAAAACTCGTACGTGTTAGCCTTCGGTATTATTGAAAATGGTCATTCATGGCTATTTTCGGCAAAATGGGGGTTGTGTGGCCATTGATCGTCGACCAGAGGCTCATACACCTCACCCCGCATATGTTTCCTTGTCGTAGATCACATTCTTGGATTTCTGGTGGAGATCATTTCTTGGTCAAAAATCCGTAGGTGTTAGTCCTTCGATATTATTGAAAATGGTCGTTCATGGCTATTTTCGACAAAAATGGGGGTTGTGTGGCCATTGATCATCGACCAGAGGCTCATACACCTCACCCCACATATGCTTTCCTTGCCATAGATCACATTCTTGGATTTCTGGTGGAGACCATTTCTTGGTCAAAAATCCGTAGGTGTTAGCCTTCGGTATTATTGTAAATGGTCATTCATGGCTATTTTCGACAAAAATGGGGGTTGTGTGGCCATTGATCATCGACCAGAGGCTCATACACCTCACCCCACATATGTTTCCTTGCCATAGATCACATTCTTAGATTTCTGGTGGAGACCATTTCTTGGTCAAAAATCCGTAGGTCTTAGCCTCTAATATTATTGAAAATGGTCGCTCATGGCTATTTTCATAAAAAATGGGGGTTGTGTGGCCATTTATCATCGACTAGAGGCTCATAAATCTCACCCCTCATATGTTTCCTTGCCATAGATCACATTCTTGGATTTTTGGTGGAGACCATTTCTTGGTCAAAAACTCGTACGTGTTAGCCTTCGGTATTATTGAAAATGGTCATTCATGGCTATTTTCGGCAAAATGGGGGTTCTGTGGCCATTGATCATCGACCAGAGGCTCGTACACCTCACCCCACATATGTTTCCTTGCCATAGATCACATTCTTGGATTTCTGGTGGAGACCATTTCTTGGGCAAAAATCCGAATGTGTTAGCCTTTGATATTTTTGAAAATGGTCATTCATGGCTATTTTCGACAAAAATGGGGGTTGTGTGGCCATTGATCTTCGACTAGAGGCTCATACACCTCACTACACATATGTTTCCTTGCCATAGATCACATTCTTGGATTTATGGTGGAGACCATTTCTTGGTCAAAAATCCGTAGGTGTTAGCCTTCAGTGTCATTGAAAATGGTCGTTCATGGCTATTTTCGACAAAAAATTAGGGTTATGTGGCCATTGATCGTCGACCAGAGGCTCATACACCTCACCCCACATATGTTTCCTTGCCATAGATCACATTCTTGGATTTCTGGTGGAGACCATTTCTTGGTCAAAAATCCGTAGGTGTTAGCCTTCGGTATTATTGAAAATGGTCGTTCATGGCTATTTTCGACAAAAATGGGGGTTGTGTGGCCATTGATCATCGACCAGACGCTCATACACCTCACCCCACATATGTTTCCTTGCCATAGATCACATTCTTGGATTTCTGGTGGAGACCATTTCTTGGTCTAAAATCCGTAGGTGTTAGCCTCTAGTATTATTGAAAATGGTCGCTCATGGCTATTTTCAAGGTCGCTCATGGCTATTTTCATAAAAAATGGGGGTTGTGTGGCCATTTATCATCGACTAGAGGCTCATAAACCTCACCCCACATATGTTTCATTGCCATAGATCACATTCTTGGATTTCTGGTGGAGACCATTTCTTGGTTAAAAACTCGTACGTGTTAGCCTTCGGTATTATTGAAAATGGTCGTTCATGGCTATTTTCGGCAAAATGGGGGTTGTGTGGCCATTGATCATCGACCAGAGGCTCGTACACCTCACCCCACATATGTTTCCTTGCCATAGATCACATTCTTGGATTTCTGGTGGAGACCATTTCTTGGTCAAAAATCCGTACGTGTTAGCCTTTGGTATTTTTGAAAATGGTCATTCATGGCTATTTTCGACAAAAATGGGGGTTGTGTGGCCATTGATCTTCGACTAGAGGCTCATACACCTCACTACACATATGTTTCCTTGCCATAGATCACATTCTTGGATTTATGGTGGAGACCATTTCTTGGTCAAAAATCTGTAGGTGTTAGCCTTCAGTGTCATTGAAAATGGTCGTTCATGGCTATTTTCGACAAAAATTAGGGTTGTGTGGCCATTGATCGTCGACCTAGAGGCTCATACACCTCACCCCACATATGTTTCCTTGCCATAGATCACATTCTTGGATTTCTGGTGGAGACCATTTCTTGGTCAAAAATCCGTAGGTGTTAGCCTTCGGTATTATTGAAAATGGTCGTTCATGGCTATTTTCGACAAAAATGGGGGTTGTGTGGCCATTGATCATCGACCAGACGCTCATACACCTCACCCCACATATGTTTCCTTGCCATAGATCACATTCTTGGATTTCTGGTGGAGACCATTTCTTGGTCTAAAATCCGTAGGTGTTAGCCTCTAGTATTATTGAAAATGGTCGCTCATGGCTATTTTCAAGGTCGCTCATGGCTATTTTCATAAAAAATGGGGGTTGTGTGGCCATTTATCATCGACTAGAGGCTCATAAACCTCACCCCACATATGTTTCCTTGCCATAGATTACATTCTTGGATTTCTGGTGGAAACCATTTCTTGGTTAAAAACTCGTACGTGTTAGCCTTCGGTATTATTGAAAATGGTCATTCATGGCTATTTTCGGCAAAATGGGGGTTGTGTGGCCATTGATCGTCGACCAGAGGCTCATACACCTCACCCCGCATATGTTTCCTTGTCGTAGATCACATTCTTGGATTTCTGGTGGAGACCATTTCTTGGTCAAAAATCCGTAGGTGTTAGCCTTCGATATTATTGAAAATGGTCGTTCATGGCTATTTTCGACAAAAATGGGGGTTGTGTGGCCATTGATCATCGACCAGAGGCTCATACACCTCACCCCACATATGTTTCCTTGCCATAGATCACATTCTTGGATTTCTGGTGGAGACCATTTCTTGGTCAAAAATCCGTAGGTGTTAGCCTTCGGTATTATTGTAAATGGTCATTCATGGTTATTTTCGACAAAAATGGGGGTTGTGTGGCCATTGATCATCGACCAGAGGCTCATACACCTCACCCCACATATGTTTCCTTGCCATAGATCACATTCTTGGATTTATGGTGGAGACCATTTCTTGGTCAAAAATCCGTAGGTGTTAGCCTTCAGTGTCATTGAAAATGGTCGTTCATGGCTATTTTCGACAAAAATTAGGGTTGTGTGGCCATTGATCGTCAACCAGAGGCTCATACACCTCACCCCACATATGTTTCCTTGCCATAGATCACATTCTTGGATTTCTGGTGGAGACCATTTCTTGGTCAAAAATCCGTAGGTGTTAGCCTTCGGTATTATTGTAAATGGTCATTCATGGCTATTTTCGACAAAAATGGGGGTTGTGTGGCCATTGATCATCGACCAGACGCTCATACACCTCACCCCACATATGTTTCCTTGCCATAGATCACATTCTTGGATTTTTGGTGGAGACCATTTCTTGGTCAAAAACTCGTACGTGTTAGCCTTCGGTATTATTGAAAATGGTCGTTCATGGCTATTTTCGGAAAAATGGGGGTTCTGTGGCCATTGATCATCGACCAGAGGCTCGTACACCTCACCCCACATATGTTTCCTTTCCATAGATCACATTTTTGGATTTCTGGTGGAGACCATTTCTTGGTCAAAAATCCGTAGGTGTTAGCCTTCGGTATTATTGTAAATGGTCATTCATGGCTATTTTCGACAAAAATGGGGGTTGTGTGGCCATTGATCTTCGACCAGACGCTCATACACCTCACCCCACATATGTTTCCTTGCCATAGATCACATTCTTGGATTTCTGGTGGAGACCATTTCTTGGTCAAAAATCCGTAGGTGTTAGCCTTCGGTATTATTGAAAATGGTCGTTCATGGCTATTTTCGACAAAAATGGGGGTTGTGTGGCCATTGATCATCGACCAGAGGCTCATACACCTCACCCCACATATGTTTCCTTGCCATAGATCACATTCTTGGATTTCTGGTGGAGACCATTTCTTGGTCAAAAATCCGTAGGTGTTAGCCTTCGGTATTCTTGAAAATGGTCGTTCATGGCTATTTTCGACAAAAATGGGGGTTGTGTGGCCATTGATCATCGACCAGACGCTCATACACCTCACTCCACATATGTTTCCTTGCCATAGATCACATTCTTGGATTTCTGGTGGAGACCATTTCTTGGTCTAAAATCCGTAGGTGTTAGCCTCTAGTATTATTGAAAATGGTCGCTCATGGCTATTTTCAAGGTCGCTCATGGCTATTTTCATAAAAAATGGGGGTTGTGTGGCCATTTATCATCGACTAGAGGCTCATAAACCTCGCCCCACATATGTTTCCTTGCCATAGATCACATTCTTGGATTTCTGGTGGAGACCATTTCTTGGTTAAAAACTCGTACGTGTTAGCCTTCGGTATTATTGAAAATGGTCGTTCATGGCTATTTTCGGCAAAATGGGGGTTGTGTGGCCATTCATTATCGACCAGAGGCTCGTACACCTCACCCCACATATGTTTCCTTGCCATAGATCACATTCTTGGATTTCTGGTGGAGACCATTTCTTGGTCAAAAATCCGTACGTGTTAGCCTTTGGTATTTTTGAAAATGGTCATTCATGGCTATTTTCGACAAAAATGGGGGTTGTGTGGCCATTGATCTTCGACCAGAGGCTCATACACCTCACTACACATATGTTTCCTTGCCATAGATCACATTCTTGGATTTATGGTGGAGACCATTTCTTGGTCAAAAATCCGTAGGTGTTAGCCTTCAGTGTCATTGAAAATGGTCGTTCATGGCTATTTTCGACAAAAATTAGGGTTGTGTGGCCATTGATCGTCGACCAGAGGCTCATACACCTCACCCCACATATGTTTCCTTGCCATAGATCACATTCTTGGATTTCTGGTGGAGACCATTTCTTGGTCAAAAATCCGTAGGTGTTAGCCTTCGGTATTATTGAAAATGGTCGTTCATGGCTATTTTCGACAAAAATGGGGGTTGTGTGGCCATTGATCAACGACCAGACGCTCATACACCTCACCCCACATATGTTTCCTTGCCATAGATCACATTCTTGGATTTCTGGTGGAGACCAGTTTCTTGGTCTAAAATCCGTAGGTGTTAACCTCTAGTATTATTGAAAATGGTCGCTCATGGCTATTTTCAAGGTCGCTCATGGCTATTTTCATAAAAAATGGGGGTTGTGTGGCCATTTATCATCGACTAGAGGCTCATAAACCTCACCCCACATATGTTTCCTTGCCATAGATTACATTCTTGGATTTCTGGTGGAAACCATTTCTTGGTTAAAAACTCGTACGTGTTAGCCTTCGGTATTATTGAAAATGGTCATTCATGGCTATTTTCGGCAAAATGGGGGTTGTGTGGCCATTGATCATCAACCAGAGGCTCGTACACCTCACCCCACATATGTTTCCTTGCCTTAGATCACATTCTTGGATTTTTGGTGGAGACCATTTCTTGGTCAAAAACTCGTACGTGTTAGCCTTCGGTATTATTGAAAATGGTCGTTCATGGCTATTTTCGGCAAAATGGGGGTTCTGTGGCCATTGATCATCGACCAAAGGCTCGTACACCTCACCCCACATATGTTTCCTTTCCATAGATCACATTCTTGGATTTCTGGTGGAGACCATTTCTTGGTCAAAAATCCGTAGGTGTTAGCCTTCGGTATTATTGTAAATGGTCATTCACTGGCTATTTTCGACAAAAATGGGGGTTGTGTGGCCATTGATCATCGACCAGACGCTCATACACCTCACCCCACATATGTTTCCTTGCCATAGATCACATTCTTGGATTTCTGGTGGAGACCATTTCTTGGTCAAAAATCCGTAGGTGTTAGCCTTCGGTATTATTGAAAATGGTCGTTCATGGCTATTTTCGACAAAAATGGGGGTTGTGTGGCCATTGATCATCGACCAGAGGCTCATACACCTCACCCCACATATGTTTCCTTGCCATAGATCACATTCTTGGATTTCTGGTGGAGACCATTTCTTGGTCAAAAATCCGTAGGTGTTAGCCTTCGGTATTATTGAAAATGGTCGTTCATGGCTATTTTCGACAAAAATGGGGGTTGTGTGGCCATTGATCATCGACCAGACGCTCATACACCTCACCCCACATATGTTTCCTTGTCATAGATCACATTCTTGGATTTTTGGTGGAGACCATTTCTTGGTCTAAAATCCATAGGTGTTAGCCTCTATTATTATTGAAAATGGTCGCTCATGGCTATTTTCAAGGTCGCTCATGGCTATTTTCATAAAAAATGGGGGTTGTGTGGCCATTTATCATCGACTAGAGGCTCATAAACCTCGCCCCACATATGTTTCCTTGCCATAGATCACATTCTTGGATTTCTGGTGGAGACCATTTCTTGGTTAAAAACTCGTACGTGTTAGCCTTCAGTATTATTGAAAATGGTCGTTCATGGCTATTTTCGGCAAAATGGGGGTTGTGTGACCATTCATTATCGACTAGAGGCTCGTACACCTCACCCCACATATGTTTCCTTGCCATAGATCACATTCTTGGATTTCTGGTGGAGACCATTTCTTGGTCAAAAATCCGTACGTGTTAGCCTTTGGTATTTTTGAAAATGGTCATTCATGGCTATTTTCGACAAAAATGGGGGTTGTGTGGCCATTGATCTTCGACCAGAGGCTCATACACCTCACTACACATATGTTTCCTTGCCATAGATCACATTCTTGGATTTATGGTGGAGACCATTTCTTGGTCAAAAATCCGTAGGTGTTAGCCTTCAGTGTCATTGAAAATGGTCGTTCATGGCTATTTTCGACAAAAATTAGGGTTGTGTGGCCATTGATCGTCGACCAGAGGCTCATACACCTCACCCCACATATGTTTCCTTGCCATAGATTCACATTCTTGGATTTCTGGTGGAGACCATTTCTTGGTCAAAAATCCGTAGGTGTTAGCCTTCGGTATTATTGAAAATGGTCGTTCATGGCTATTTTCGACAAAAATGGGGGTTGTGTGGCCATTGATCATCGACCAGACGCTCATACACCTCACCCCACATATGTTTCCTTGCCATAGATCACATTCTTGGATTTCTGGTGGAGACCATTTCTTGTTCTAAAATCCGTAGGTGTTAGCCTCTAGTATTATTGAAAATGGTCGCTCATGGCTATTTTCAAGGTCGCTCATGGCTATTTTCATAAAAAATGGGGGTTGTGTGGCCATTTATCATCGACTAGAGGCTCATAAACCTCACCCCACATATGTTTCCTTGCCATAGATTACATTCTTGGATTTCTGGTGGAAACCATTTCTTGGTTAAAAACTCGTACGTGTTAGCCTTCGGTATTATTGAAAATGGTCATTCATGGCTATTTTCGGCAAAATGGGGGTTGTGTGGCCATTGATCATCAACCAGAGGCTCGTACACCTCACCCCACATATGTTTCCTTGCCATAGATCACATTCTTGGATTTCTGGTGGAGACCATTTCTTGGTTAAAAATCCGTACGTGTTAGCCTTTGGTATTTTTGAAAATGGTCATTCATGGCTATTTTCGACAAAAATGGGGGTTGTGTGGCCATTGATCATCAACTAGAGGCTCATACACCTCACCCCACATATGTTTCCTTGCCATAGATCACATTCTTGGATTTCTGGTGCAGACATTTCTTGGTCAAAAATCCGTAGGTGTTAGCCTTCGGTATTATTGAAAATG
Source organism: Zea mays (assembly GCF_902167145.1). NCBI lineage: Eukaryota > Viridiplantae > Streptophyta > Magnoliopsida > Poales > Poaceae > Zea > Zea mays. Next base: position 38,771 of record NW_023366953.1, read on the forward strand.
GTCGTTCATGGCTATTTTCGACAAAAATGGGGGTTGTGTGGCCATTGATCATCGACCAGACGCTCATACACCTCACCCCACATATGTTTCCTTGCCATAGATCACATTCTTTGATTTCTGGTGGAGACCATTTCTTGGTCTAAAATCCGTAGGTGTTAGCCTCTAGTATTATTGAAAATGGTCGCTCATGGCTATTTTCAAGGTCGCTCATGGCTATTTTCATAAAAAATGGGGGTTGTGTGGCCATTTATCATCGACTAGAGGCTCATAAACCTCACCCCACATATGTTTCCTTGCCATAGATTACATTCTTGGATTTCTGGTGGAAACCATTTCTTGGTTAAAAACTCGTACGTGTTAGCCTTCGGTATTATTGAAAATGGTCATTCATGGCTATTTTCGGCAAAATGGGGGTTGTGTGGCCATTGATCATCGACCAGAGGCTCATACACCTCACCCCACATATGTTTCCTTGCCATAGATCACATTCTTGGATTTCTGGTGGAGACCATTTCTTGGTCAAAAATCCGTAGGTGTTAGCCTTCGGTATTATTGAAAATGGTCGTTCATGGCTATTTTCGACAAAAATGGGGGTTGTGTGGCCATTGATCATCGACTAGAGGCTCATACACCTCACCCCACATATGTTTCCTTGCCATAGATCACATTCTTGGATTTCTGGTGGAGACCATTTCTTGGTCAAAAATCCGTAGGTGTTAGCCTTCGGTATTATTGAAAATGGTCGTTCATGGCAATTTTCGACAAAAATGGGGGTGTGTGGCCATTGATCATCGACCAGATGCTCATACACCTCACCCCACATATGTTTCCTTGCCATAGATCACATTCTTGGATTTCTGGTGGAGACCATTTCTTGGTCTAAAATCCGTAGGTCTTAGCCTCTAGTATTATTGAAAATGGTCGCTCATGGCTATTTTCATAAAAAATGGGGGTTGTGTGGCCATTTATCATCACCTAGAGGCTCATAAACCTCACCCCACATATGTTTCCTTGCCATAGATCACATTCTTGGATTTCTGGTGGAGACCATTTCTTGGTTAAAAACTCGTACGTGTTAGCCTTCGGTATTATTGAAAATGGTCGTTCATGGCTATTTTCGGCAAAATGGGGGTTGTGTGGCCATTGATCATCGACCAGAGGATCATACACCTCACCCCACATATGTTTCCTTGCCATAGATCACATTCTTGGATTTCTGGCGGAGACCATTTCTTGGTCAAAAATCCGTACGTGTTAGCCTTTGGTATTTTTGAAAATGGTCATTCATGGCTATTTTCGACAAAAATGGGGGTTGTGTGGCCATTGATCATCGACTAGAGGCTCATACACCTCACCCCACATATGTTTCCTTGCCATAGATCACATTCTTGGATTTCTGGTGGAGACCATTTCTTGGTCAAAAATCCGTAGGTGTTAGCCTTCGGTATTATTGAAAATGGTCGTTCATGGCTATTTTCGACAAAAATGGGGGTTGTGTGGCCATTGATCATCGACCAGACGCTCATACACCTCACCCCACATTTGTTTCCTTGCCATAGATCACATTCTTGGATTTCTGGTGGAGACCATTTCTTGGTCTAAAATCCGTAGGTGTTAGCCTCTAGTATTATTGAAAATGGTCGCTCATGGCTATTTTCAAGGTCGCTCATGGCTATTTTCATAAAAAATGGGGGTTGTGTGGCCATTTATCATCGACTAGAGGCTCATAAACCTCACCCCACATATGTTTCCTTGCCATAGATTACATTCTTGGATTTCTGGTGGAAACCATTTCTTGGTTAAAAACGCGTACGTGTTAGCCTTTGGTATTATTGAAAATGGTCATTCATGGCTATTTTCGGCAAAATGGGGGTTGTGTGGCCATTGATCGTCGACCAGAGGCTCATACACCTCACCCCACATATGTTTCCTTGTCGTAGATCACATTCTTGGATTTCTGGTGGAGACCATTTCTTGGTCAAAAAATCGTAGGTGTTAGCCTTCGATATTATTGTAAATGGTCGTTCATGGCTATTTTCGACAAAAATGGGGGTTGTGTGGCCATTGATCATCGACCAGAGGCTCATACACCTCACCCCACATATGTTTCCTTGCCATAGATCACATTCTTGGATTTCTGGTGGAGACCATTTCTTGGTCAAAAACTCGTACGTGTTAGCCTTCGGTATTATTGAAAATGGTCGTTCATGGCTATTTTCGGCAAAATGGGGGTTCTGTGGCCATTGATCATCGACCAGAGGCTCGTACACCTCACCCCACATATGTTTCCTTGCCATAGATCACATTCTTGGATTTCTGGTGGAGACCATTTCTTGGTCAAAATCCGTAGGTGTTAGCCTTCGGTATTATTGAAAATGGTCGTTCATGGCTATTTTCGGCAAAATGGGGGTTCTGTGGCCATTGATCATCGACCAGAGGCTCGTACACCTCACCCCACATATGTTTCCTTGCCATAGATCACATTCTTGGATTTCTGGTGGAGACCATTTCTTGGTCAAAAATCCGTAGGTGTTAGCCTTCGGTATTATTGAAAATGGTCGTTCATGGCTATTTTCGACAAAAATGGGGGTTGTGTGGCCATTGATCATCGACCAGAGGCTCATACACCTCACCCCACATATGTTTCCTCGCTATAGATCACATTCTTGGATTTCTGGTGGAGACCATTTCTTGGTCAAAAATCCGTAGGTCTTAGCCTCTAATATTATTGAAAATGGTCGCTCATGGCTATTTTCGGCAAAATGGGGGTTCTGTGGCCATTGATCGTCGACCAGAGGCTCATACACCTCACCCCACATATGTTTCCTTGTCGTAGATCACATTCTTGGATTTCTGGTGGAGACCATTTCTTGGTCAAAGATCCGTAGGTGTTAGCCTTCGATATTATTGAAAATGGTCGTTCATGGCTATTTTCGACAAAAATGGGGGTTGTGTGGCCATTGATCATCGACCAGAGGCTCATACACCTCACCCCACATATGTTTCCTTGCCATAGATCACATTCTTGGATTTCTGGTGGAGACCATTTCTTGGTCAAAAATCTGTAGGTGTTAGCCTTCGGTATTATTGAAAATGGTCGTTCATGGCTATTTTCGACAAAAATGGGGGTTGTGTGGCCATTGATCATCGACCAGACGCTCATACACCTCACCCCACATATGTTTCCTTGCCATAGATCACATTCTTGGATTTCTGGTGGAGACCATTTCTTGGTCTAAAATCCGTAGGTGTTAGCCTCTAGTATTATTGAAAATGGTCGCTCATGGATATTTTCAAGGTCGCTCATGGCTATTTTCATAAAAAATGGGGGTTGTGTGGCCATTTTCATCGACTAGAGGTTCATAAACCTCACCCCACATATGTTTCCTTGCCATAGATCACATTCTTGGATTTCTGGTGGAGACCATTTCTTGGTCAAAAATCCGTACGTGTTAGCCTTTGGTATTTTTGAAAATGGTCGTTCATGGCTTGGTCGATGATCAATGGCCACACAACCCCCATTTTTTATGAAAATAGCCATGAGCGACCATTTTCAATAATACTAGAGGCTAAGACCTATGGATTTTTGACCAAGAATTGGTCTCCACCAGAAATCCAAGAATGTGTTCTATGGCAAGGAAACATATGTGGGGTGAGGTGTATGAGCCTCTCGTCGATGATCAATGGCCACACAACCCCCATTTTTGTCGAAAATAGCCATGAATGACCATTTACAATAATACCGAAGGCTAACACCTACGGATTTTTGACCAAGAAATGGTCTCCACCAGAAATCCAAGAATGTGATCTATGGCAAGGAAACATATGTGGGGTGAGGTGTATGAGCCTATGGTCGATGATCAATGGCCTACACAACCCCCATTTTTGTCGAAAATAGCCATGAACGACCATTTTCAATAATATCGAAGGCTAACACCTACGGATTTTTGACCAAGAAATGGTCTCCACCAGAAATCCAAGAATGTGATCTACGACAAGGAAACATATGTGGGGTGAGGTGTATGAGCCTCTGGTCGACTGATCAATGGCCACACAACCCCCATTTTGCCGAAAATAGCCATGAATGACCATTTTCAATAATACCGAAGGCTAACACGTACGAGTTTTTAACCAAGAAATGGTTTCCACCAGAAATCCAAGAATGTAATCTATGGCAAGGAAACATATGTGGGGTGAGGTTTATGAGCCTCTAGTCGATGATAAATGGCCACACAACCCCCATTTTTATGAAAATAGCCATGAGCGACCTTGAAAATAGCCATGAGCGACCATTTTCAATAATACTAGAGGCTAACACCTACGGATTTTAGACCAAGAAATGGTCTCCACCAGAAATCCAAGAATGTGATCTATGGCAAGGAAACATATGTGGGGTGAGGTGTATGAGCGTCTTGTCGATGATCAATGGCCACACAACCCCCATTTTTGTCGAAAATAGCCATGAACGACCATTTTCAATAATACCGAAGGCTAACACCTACGGATTTTTGACCAAGAAATGGTCTCCACCAGAAATCCAAGAATGTGATCTATGGCAAGGAAACATATGTGGGGTGAGATTTATGAGCCTCTAGTCGATGATAAATGGCCACACAACCCCCATTTTTTTATGAAAATAGCCATGAGCGACCATTTTCAATAATATTAGAGGCTAAGACCTACGGATTTTTGACCAAGAAATGGTCTCCACCAGAAATCCAAGAATGTGATCTATGGCAAGGAAACATATGTGGGGTGAGGTGTATGAGCCTCTGGTCGATGATCAATGGCCACACAACCCCCATTTTTGTCGAAAATAGCCATGAACGACCATTTTCAATAATATCGAAGGCTAACACCTACGGATTTTTGACCAAGAAATGGTCTCCACCAGAAATCCAAGAATGTGATCTATGGCAAGGAAACATATGTGGGGTGAGGTTTACGAGCCTCTGGTCGATGATCAATGGCCACACAACCCCCAATTTTTATGAAAATAGCCATGAGAGACCATTTTCAATAATACTAGAGGCTAAGACCTACGGATTTTTGACCAAGAAATGGTCTCCACCAGAAATCCAAGAATGTGATCTATGGCAAGGAAACATATGTGGGGTGAGGTGTATGAGCCTCTGGTCGATGATCAATGGCCACACAACCCCCATTTTTGTCGAAAATAGCCATGAATGACCATTTACAATAATACTGAAGGCTAACACCTACGGATTTTTGACCAAGAAATGGTCTCCACCAGAAATCCAAGAATGTGATCTATGGCAAGGAAACATATGTGGGGTGAGGTGTATGAGCCTCTAGTCGATGATCAATGGCCACACAACCCCCATTTTTGTCGAAAATAGCCATGAATGACCATTTTCAAAAATACCAAAGGCTAACACGTACGGATTTTTGACCAAGAAATGGTCTCCACCAGAAATCCAAGAATGTGATCTATGGCAAGGAAACATATGTGGGGTGAGGTGTATGAGCCTCTGGTCGATGATCAATTGCCACACAACCCCCATTTTGTCGAAAATAGCCATGAACGACCATTTTCAATAATACCGAAGGCTAACACCTACGGATTTTTGACCAAGAAATGGTCTCCACCAGAAATCCAAGAATGTGATCTACGACAAGGAAACATATGTGGGGTGAGGTGTATGAGCCTCTGGTCGACGATCAATGGCCACACAACCCCCATTTTGCCGAAAATAGCCATGAATGACCATTTTCAATAATACCGAAGGCTAACACGTACGAGTTTTTAACCAAGAAATGGTTTCCACCAGAAATCCAAGAATGTAATCTATGGCAAGGAAACATATGTGGGGTGAGGTCTATGAGCCTCTAGTCGATGATAAATGGCCACACAACCCCCATTTTTTATGAAAATAGCCATGAGCGACCTTGAAAATAGCCATGAGCGACCATTTTCAATAATACTAGAGGCTAACACCTACGGATTTTAGACCAAGAAATGGTCTCCACCAGAAATCCTAGAATGTGATCTATTGCAAGGAAACATATGGGGGGTGAGGTGGACGAGCCTCTGGTCGATGATCAATGGCCACACAACCCCCATTTTTGTCGAAAATAGCCATGAACGATCATTTACAATAATACCGAAGGCTAACACCTACGGATTTTTGACCAAGAAATGGTCTCCACCAGAAATCCAAGAATGTGATCTATGGCAAGGAAACATATGTGGGGTGAGGTTTATGAGCCTCTAGTCGATGATAAATGGCCACACAACCCCCATTTTTTATGAAAATAGCCATGAGCGACCTTGAAAATAGCCATGAGCGACCATTTTCAATATAATACTAGAGGCTAACACCTACGGATTTTAGACCAAGAAATGGTCTCCACCAGAAATCCAAGAATGTGATCTATGGCAAGGAAACATATGTGGGGTGAGGTGTATGAGCGTCTGGTCGATGATCAATGGCCACACAACCCCCATTTTTGTCGAAAATAGCCATGAACGACCATTTTCAATAATACCGAAGGCTAACACCTACGGATTTTTGACCAAGAAATGGTCTCCACCAGAAATCCAAGAATGTGATCTATGGCAAGGAAACATATGTGGGGTGAGGTGTATGAGCCTCTGGTCGATGATCATTGGCCACACAACCCCCATTTTTGTCGAAAATAGCCATGAACGACCATTTTCAATAATATCGAAGGCTAACACCTACGAATTTTTGACCAAGAAATGGTCTCCACCAGAAATCCAAGAATGTGATCTACGACAAGGAAACATATGTGGGGTGAGGTGTATGAGCCTCTGGTCGACGATCAATGGCCACACAACCCCCATTTTGCCGAAAATAGCCATGAATGACCATTTTCAATAATATCGAAGGCTAACACCTACGGATTTTTGACCAAGAAATGGTCTCCACCAGAAATCCAAGAATGTGATCTACGACAAGGAAACATATGTGGGGTGAGGTGTATGAGCCTCTGGTCGACGATCAATGGCCACACAACCCCCATTTTGCCGAAAATAGCCATGAATGACCATTTTCAATAATACCGAAGGCTAACACGTACGAGTTTTTAACCAAGAAATGGTTTCCACCAGAAATCCAAGAATGTAATCTATGGCAAGGAAACATATGTGGGGTGAGGTGTATGAGCCTCTAGTCGATGATAAATGGCCACACAACCCCCATTTTTTATGAAAATAGCCATGAGCGACCTTGAAAATAGCCATGAGCGACCATTTTCAATAATACTAGAGGCTAACACCTACGGATTTTGGACCAAGAAAAGGTCTCCACCAGAAATCCAAGAATGTGATCTATGGCAAGGAAACATATGTGGGGTGAGGTGTATGAGCGTCTGGTCGATGATCAATGGCCACACAACCCCCATTTTTGTCGAAAATAGCCATGAACGACCATTTTTAATAATACCGAAGGCTAACACCTACGGATTTTTGACCAAGAAATGGTCTCCACCAGAAATCCAAGAATGTGATCTATGGCAAGGAAACATATGTGGGGTGAGGTGTATGAGCCTCTAGTCGATGATCAATGGCCACACAACCCCCATTTTTGTCGAAAATAGCCATGAATGACCATTTTCAAAAATACCAAAGGCTAACACGTACGGATTTTTGACCAAGAAATGGTCTCCACCAGAAATCCAAGAATGTGATCTATGGCAAGGAAACATATGTGGGGTGAGGTGTACGAGCCTCTGGTCGATGATCAATGGCCACACAACCCCCATTTTTGTCGAAAATAGCCATGAATGACCATTTTCAATAATACCGAAGGCTAACACGTACGAGTTTTTAACCAAGAAATGGTTTCCACCAGAAATCCAAGAATGTAATCTATGGCAAGGAAACATATGTGGGGTGAGGTGTATGAGCCTCTGGTCGATGATCAATGGCCACACAGCCCCCATTTTTTATGAAAATAGCCATGAGCGACCATTTTCAATAATACTAGAGGCTAAGACCTACGGATTTTTAACCAAGAAATGGTCTCCACCAGAAATCCAAGAATGTGATCTACGACAAGGAAACATATGTGGGGTGAGGTGTATGAGCGTCTGGTCGACGATCAATGGCCACACAACCCCCATTTTTGTCGAAAATAGCCATGAACGACCATTTTCAATAATACCAAAGGCTAACACCTACGGATTTTTGACCAAGAAATGGTCGGGGTGAGGTTTACGAGCCTCTGGTCGATGATCAATGGCCACACAACCCCCATTTTTTTATGAAAATAGCCATGAGCGACCTTGAAAATAGCCATGAGCGACCATTTTCAATAATACTAGAGGCTAACACCTACGGATTTTAGACCAAGAAATGGTTTCCACCAGAAATCCAAGAATGTGATCTATGGCAAGGAAACATATGTGGGGTGAGGTGTATGAGCCTCTGGTCGACGATCAATGGCCACACAACCCCCATTTTGCCGAAAATAGCCATGAATGACCATTTTCAATAATACCGAAGGCTAACACCTACGGATTTTTGACCAAGAAATGGTCTCCACCAGAAATCCAAGAATGTGATCTATGGCAAGGAAACATATGTGGGGTGAGGTGTATGAGCCTCTGGTCGACGATCAATGGCCACACAACCCTAATTTTTGTCGAAAATAGCCATGAACGACCATTTTCAATGACACTGAAGGCTAACACCTACGGATTTTTGACCAAGAAATGGTCTCCACCATAAATCCAAGAATGTGATCTATGGCAAGGAAACATATGTGTAGTGAGGTGTATGAGCCTCTGGTCGAAGATCAATGGCCACACAACCCCCATTTTTGTCGAAAATAGCCATGAATGACCATTTTCAAAAATACCAAAGGCTAACACATTCGGATTTTTGCCCAAGAAATGGTCTCCACCAGAAATCCAAGAATGTGATCTATGGCAAGGAAACATATGTGGGGTGAGGTGTACGAGCCTCTGGTCGATGATCAATTGCCACAGAACCCCCATTTTGCCGAAAATAGCCATGAACGACCATTTTCAATAATACCGAAGGCTAACACCTACGGATTTTTGACCAAGAAATGGTCTCCACCATAAATCCAAGAATGTAATCTATGGCAAGGAAACATATGTGGGGTGAGGTGTATGAGCGTCTGGTCGACGATCAATGGCCACACAACCCCCATTTTTGTCGAAAATAGCCATGAACGACCATTTTCAATAATACCGAAGGCTAACACCTACGGATTTTTGACCAAGAAATGGTCTCCACCATAAATCCAAGAATGTGATCTATGGCAAGGAAACATATGTGGGGTGAGGTGTATGAGCGTCTGGTCGATGATCAATGGCCACACAACCCCCATTTTTGTCGAAAATAGCCATGAACGACTATTTTCAATAATATCGAAGGCTAACACGTACGAGTTTTTAACCAAGAAATGGTTTCCACCAGAAATCCAAGAATGTAATCTATGGCAAGGAAACATATGTGGGGTGAGGTTTATGAGCCTCTGGTCGATGATAAATGGCCACACAACCCCAATTTTTTATGAAAATAGCCATGAGTGACCTTGAAAATAGCCATGAGCGACCATTTTCAATAATACTAGAGGCTAACACCTACGGATTTTAGACCAAGAAATGGTCTCCACCAGAAATCCAAGAATGTGATCTATGGCAAGGAAACATATGTGGGGTGAGGTGTATGAGCGTCTGGTCGATGATCAATGGCCACAGAACCCCCATTTTGCCGAAAATAGCCATGAACGACCATTTTCAATAATACCGAAGGCTAACACGTATGGATTTTTGACCAAGAAATGGTCTCCACCAGAAATCCAAGAATGTGATCTATGGCAAGGAAACATATGTGGGGTGAGGTGTATGAGCCTCTGGTCGATGATCAATGGCCACACAACCCCCATTTTTGTCGAAAATAGCCATGAACGACCATTTTCAATAATATCGAAGGCTAACTGGGGGTTGTGTGGCCATTGATCGTCGACCAGAGGCTCATACACCTCACCCACATATGTTTCCTTGTCGTAGATCACATTCTTGGATTTCTGGTGGAGACCATTTCTTGGTCAAAAATCCGTAGGTGTTAGCCTTCGATATTATTGAAAATGGTCGATCATGGCTATTTTCGACAAAAATGGGGGTTGTGTGGCCATTGATCATCGACCAGAGGCTCATACACCTCACCCCACATATGTTTCCTTGCCATAGATCACATTCTTGGATTTCTGGTGGAGACCATTTCTTGGTCAATATTGAAAATGGTCGTTCATGGCTATTTTCGACAAAAATGGGGGTTGTGTGGCCATTGATCATCGACCAGACGCTCATACACCTCACCCCACATATGTTTCCTTGCCATAGATCACATTCTTGGATTTCTGGTGGAGACCATTTCTTGGTCTAAAATCCGTAGGTGTTAGCCTCTAGTATTATTGAAAATGGTCATTCATGGCTATTTTCGACAAAAATTAGGGTTGTGTGGCCATTGATCATCGACCAGAGGCTCATACACCTCACCCCACATATGTTTCCTTGCCATAGATCACATTCTTGGATTTCTGGTGGAAACCATTTCTTGGTTAAAAACTCGTACGTGTTAGCCTTCGGTATTATTGAAAATGGTCATTCATGGCTATTTTCGGCAAAATGGGGGTTGTGTGGCCATTGATCGTCGACCAGAGGCTCATACACCTCACCCCACATATGTTTCCTTGTCGTAGATCACATTCTTGGATTTCTGGTGGAGACCATTTCTTGGTCAAAAATCCGTAGGTGTTAGCCTTCGATATTATTGAAAATAGGTCGTTCATGGCTATTTTCGACAAAAATGGGGGTTGTGTGGCCATTGATCATCGACCAGACGCTCATACACCTCACCCCACATATGTTTCCTTGCCATAGATCACATTCTTGGATTTCTGGTGGAGACCATTTCTTGGTCAAAAATCTGTACGTGTTAGCCTTTGGTATTTTTTAAAATGGTCATTAACGGCTATTTTCGACAAAAATAGGGGTTGTGTGGCCATTGATCATCGACTAGAGGCTCATACACCTCACCCCACATATGTTTCCTTGCCACAGATCACATTCTTGGATTTCTGGTGGAGACCATTTCTTGGTCAAAAATCCGTAGGTGTTAGCCTTCGGTATTATTGAAAATGGTCGTTCATGGCTATTTTCGACAAAAATGGGGGCTGTGTGGCCATTGATCATCGACCAGACGCTCATACACCTCACCCCACATATGTTTCCTTGCCATAGATCGCATTCTTGGATTTCTGGTGGAGACCATTTCTTGGTCAAAAATCCGTACGTGTTACCCTTCGGTATGATTGAAAATGGAGGTTGTGTGACCATTGATCATCGACCAGAGGCTCATACACCTCACCCCACATATGTTTCCTTGTCGTAGATCACATTCTTGGATTTCTGGTGGAGACCATTTCTTGGTCAAAAATCCGTAGGTGTTAGCCTTCGATATTATTGAAAATAGTCGTTCATGGCTATTTTCGACAAAAATGGGGGTTGTGTGGCCATTGATCATCGACCAGAGGCTCATACACCTCACCCCACATATGTTTCCTTGCCATAGATCACATTCTTGGATTTCTGGTGGAGACCATTTCTTGGTCAAAAATCCGTAGGTGTTAGCCTTCGGTATTATTGAAAATGGTCGTTCATGGCTATTTTCGACAAAAATGGGGGTTGTGTGGCCATTGATCATCGACCAGACGCTCATACACCTCACTACACATATGTTTCCTTGCCATAGATCACATTCTTGGATTTATGGTGGAGACCATTTCTTGGTCAAAAATCCGTAGGTGTTAGCCTTCGGTATTATTGAAAATGGTCGTTCATGGCTATTTTCGACAAAATGGGGGTTGTGTGGCAATTGATCATCGACCAGAGGCTCATACACCTCACCCCACATATGGTTCCTTGCCATAGATCACATTCTTGGATTTCTGGTGGAGACCATTTCTTGGGCAAAAATCCGAATGTGTTAGCCTTTGGTATTTTTGAAAATGGTCATTCATGGCTATTTTCGACAAAAATGGGGGTTGTGTGGCCATTGATCTTCGACCAGAGGCTCATACACCTCACTACACATATGTTTCCTTGCCATAGATCACATTCTTGGATTTATGGTGGAGACCATTTCTTGGTCAAAAATCCGTAGGTGTTAGCCTTCAGTGTCATTGAAAATGGTCGTTCATGGCTATTTTCGACAAAAATTAGGGTTGTGTGGCCATTGATCGTCGACCAGAGGCTCATACACCTCACCCCACATATGTTTCCTTGCCATAGATCACATTCTTGGATTTCTGGTGGAGACCATTTCTTGGTCAAAAATCCGTAGGTGTTAGCCTTCGGTATTATTGAAAATGGTCATTCATGGCTATTTTCGGCAAAATGGGGGTTGTGTGGCCATTGATCGTCGACCAGAGGCTCATACACCTCACCCCACATATGTTTGCTTGCCATAGATCACATTCTTGGATTTCTGGTGGAAACCATTTCTTGGTCTACAATCCGTAGGTGTTAGCCTCTAGTATTATTGAAAATGGTCGCTCATGGCTATTTTCAAGGTCGCTCATGGATATTTTCATAAAAAATGGGGGTTGTGTGGCCATTGATCATCGACCAGAGGCTCGTAAACCTCACCCCGACCATTTCTTGGTCAAAAATCCGTAGGTGTTAGCCTTTGGTATTATTGAAAATGGTCGTTCATGGCTATTTTCGACAAAAATGGGGGTTGTGTGGCCATTGATCGTCGACCAGACGCTCATACACCTCACCCCACATATGTTTCCTTGTCGTAGATCACATTCTTGGATTTCTGGTGGAGACCATTTCTTGGTTAAATATCCGTAGGTCTTAGCCTCTAGTATTATTGAAAATGGTCGCTCATGGCTATTTTCATAAAAAATGGGGGCTGTGTGGCCATTGATCATCGACCAGAGGCTCATACACCTCACCCCACATATGTTTCCTTGCCATAGATTACATTCTTGGATTTCTGGTGGAAACCATTTCTTGGTTAAAAACTCGTACGTGTTAGCCTTCGGTTTTATTGAAAATGGTCATTCATGGCTATTTTCGACAAAAATGGGGGTTGTGTGTCCATTGATCATCGACCAGAGGCTCATACACCTCACCCCACATATGTTTCCTTGCCATAGATCACATTCTTGGATTTCTGGTGGAGACCATTTCTTGGTCAAAAATCCGTACGTGTTAGCCTTTGGTATTTTTGAAAATGGTCATTCATGGCTATTTTCGACAAAAATGGGGGTTGTGTGGCCATTGATCATCGACTAGAGGCTCATACACCTCACCCCACATACGTTTCCTTGCCATAGATCACATTCTTGGATTTCTGGTGGAGACCATTTCTTGGTCAAAAATCCGTAGGTGTTAGCCTTCGGTATTATTGAAAATGGTCGTTCATGGCTATTTTCGACAAAAATGGTGGTTGTGTGGCCATTGATCATCGACCAGACGCTCATACACCTCACCCCACATATGTTTCCTTGCCATAGATCACATTCTTGGATTTCTGGTGGAGACCTTTTCTTGGTCCAAAATCCGTAGGTGTTAGCCTCTAGTATTATTGAAAATGGTCGCTCATGGCTATTTTCAAGGTCGCTCATGGCTATTTTCATAAAAAATGGGGGTTGTGTGGCCATTTATCATCGACTAGAGGCTCATACACCTCACCCTACATATGTTTCCTTGCCATAGATTACATTCTTGGATTTCTGGTGGAAACCATTTCTTGGTTAAAAACTCGTACGTGTTAGCCTTCGGTATTATTGAAAATGGTCATTCATGGCTATTTTCGGCAAAATGGGGGTTGTGTGGCCATTGATCGTCGACCAGAGGCTCATACACCTCACCCCACATATGTTTCCTTGTCGTAGATCACATTCTTGGATTTCTGGTGGAGACCATTTCTTGGTCAAAAATCCGTAGGTGTTAGCCTTCGATATTATTGAAAATGGTCATTCATGGCTATTTTCGGCAAAATGGGGGTTGTGTGGCCATTGATCGTCGACCAGAGGCTCATACACCTCACCCCACATATGTTTCCTTGTCGTAGATCACATTCTTGGATTTCTGGTGGAGACCATTTCTTGGTCAAAAATCCGTAGGTGTTAGCCTTCGATATTATTGAAAATGGTCGTTCATGGCTATTTTCGACAAAAATGGGGGTTGTGTGGCCAATGATCATCGACCAGAGGCTCATAACCTCACCCCACATATGTTTCCTTGCCATAGATCACATTCTTGGATTTCTGGTGGAGACCATTTCTTGGTCAAAAATCCGTAGGTGTTAGCCTTCGGTATTATTGAAAATGGTCGTTCATGGCTATTTTCGACAAAAATGGGGGTTGTGTGGCCATTGATCATCGACCAGACGCTCATACACCTCACCCCACATATGTTTCCTTGCCATAGATCACATTCTTGGATTTCTGGTGGAGACCATTTCTTGGTCTAAAATCCGTAGGTGTTAGCCTCTAGTATTATTGAAAATGGTCGCTCATGGCTATTTTCAAGGTCGCTCATGGCTATTTTCATAAAAAATGGGGGTTGTGTGGCCATTTATCATCGACTAGAGGCTCATAAACCTCACCCCACATATGTTTCCTTGCCATAGATCACATTCTTGGATTTCTGGTGGAGACCATTTCTTGGTCAAAAATCCGTAGGTGTTAGCCTTCGGTATTATTGTAAATGATCGTTCATGGCTATTTTCGACAAAAATGGGGGTTGTGTGGCCATTGATCATCGACCAGAGGCTCGTCCACCTCACCCCCCATATGTTTCCTTGCAATAGATCACATTCTAGGATTTCTGGTTGAGACCATTTCTTGGTCTAAAATCCGTAGGTGTTAGCCTCTAGTATTATTGAAAATGGTCGCTCATGGCTATTTTCAAGGTCGCTCATGGCTATTTTCATAAAAAATGGGGGTTGTGTGGCCATTTATCATCGACTAGAGGCTCATAGACCTCACCCCACATATGTTTCCTTGCCATAGATTACATTCTTGGATTTCTGGTGGAAACCATTTCTTGGTTAAAAACTCGTACGTGTTAGCCTTCGGTATTATTGAAAATGGTCATTCATGGCTATTTTCGGCAAAATGGGGGTTGTGTGGCCATTGATCGTCGACCAGAGGCTCATACACCTCACCCCACATATGTTTCCTTGTCGTAGATCACATTCTTGGATTTCTGGTGGAGACCATTTCTTGGTCAAAAATCCGTAGGTGTTAGCCTTCGGTATTATTGAAAATGGTCGTTCATGGCTATTTTCGACAAAATGGGGGTTGTGTGGCAATTGATCATCGACCAGAGGCTCATACACCTCACCCCACATATGTTTCCTTGCCATAGATCACATTCTTGGATTTCTGGTGGAGACCATTTCTTGGTCAAAAATCCGTACGTGTTAGCCTTTGGTATTTTTGAAAATGGTCATTCATGGCTATTTTCGACAAAAATGGGGGTTGTGTGGCCATTGATCATCGACTAGAGGCTCATACACCTCACCCCACATATGTTTCCTTGCCATAGATCACATTCTTGGATTTCTGGTGGAGACCATTTCTTTGTCAAAAATCCGTAGGTGTTAGCCTTCGGTATTATTGTAAATGGTCATTCATGGCTATTTTCGACAAAAATGGGGGTTGTGTGGCCATTGATCATCGACCAGAGGCTCATACACCTCACCCCACATATGTTTCCTTGCCATAGATCACATTCTTGGATTTCTGGTGGAGACCATTTCTTGGTCAAAAATCCGTAGGTCTTAGCCTCTAGTATTATTGAAAATGGTCTCTCATGGCTATTTTCATAAAAATTGGGGGTTGTGTGGCCATTGATCATCGACCAGACGCTCATACACCTCACCCCACATATGTTTCCTTGCCATAGATCACATTCTTGGATTTCTGGTGGAGACCATTTCTTGGTCAAAAATCCGTAGGTGTTAGCCTTCGATATTATTGAAAATGGTCGTTCATGGCTATTTTCGACAAAAATGGGGGTTGTGTGGCCATTGATCATCGACCAGAGGCTCATACACCTCACCCCACATATGTTTCCTTGCCATAGATCACATTCTTGGATTTCTGGTGGAGACCATTTCTTGGTCAAAAATCCGTAGGTCTTAGCCTCTAATATTATTGAAAATGGTCGCTCATGGCTATTTTCATAAAAAATGGGGGTTGTGTGGCCATTTATCATCGACTAGAGGCTCATAAATCTCACCCCACATATGTTTCCTTGCCATAGATCACATTCTTGGATTTCTGGTGGAGACCATTTCTTGGTCAAAAATCCGTAGGTGTTAGCCTTCGGTATTATTGAAAATGGTCGTTCATGGCTATTTTCGACAAAAATGGGGGTTGTGTGGCCATTGATCATCGACCAGACGCTCATACACCTCACCCCACATATGTTTCCTTGCCATAGATCACATTCTTAGATTTCTGGTGGAGACCATTTCTTGGTCTAAAATCCGTAGGTGTTAGCCTCTAGTATTATTGAAAATGGTCGCTCATGGCTATTTTCAAGGTCGCTCATGGCTATTTTCATAAAAATGGGGGTTGTGTGGCCATTTATCATCGACTAGAGGCTCATAAACCTCACCCCACATATGTTTCCTTGCCATAGATTACATTCTTGGATTTCTGGTGGAAACCATTTCTTGGTTAAAAACTCGTACGTGTTAGCCTTCGGTATTATTGAAAATGGTCATTCATGGCTATTTTCGGCAAAATGGGGGTTGTGTGGCCATTGATCGTCGACCAGAGGCTCATACACCTCACCCCACATATGTTTCCTTTTCGTAGATCACATTCTTGGATTTCTGGTGGAGACCATTTCTTGGTCAAAAATCCGTAGGTGTTAGCCTTCGATATTATTGAAAATGGTCGTTCATGGCTATTTTCGACAAAAATGGGGGTTGTGTGGCCATTGATCATCGACCATAGGCTCATACACCTCACCCCACATATGTTTCCTTGCCATAGATCACATTCTTGGAATTCTGGTGGAGACCATTTCTTGATCAAAAATCCGTAGGTGTTAGCCTTCGGTATTATTGTAAATGGTCATTCATGGCTATTTTCGACAAAAATGGGGGTTGTGTGGCCATTGATCATCGACGAGAGGCTCATACACCTCACCCCACATATGTTTCCTTGCCATAGATCACATTCTTGGATTTCTGGTGGAGACCATTTCTTGGTCAAAAATCCGTAGGTCTTAGCCTCTAGTATTATTGAAAATGGTCGCTCATGGCTATTTTCATAAAAAATGGGGGTTGTGTGGCCATTGATCATCGACCAAGCCATGAACGACCATTTTCAAAAATACCAAAGGCTAACACGTACGGATTTTTGACCAAGAAATGGTCTCCACCAGAAATCCAAGAATGTGATCTATGGCAAGGAAACATATGTGGGGTGAGGTTTATGAACCTCTAGTCGATGAAAATGGCCACACAACCCCCATTTTTTATGAAAATAGCCATGAGCGACCTTGAAAATAGCCATGAGCGACCATTTTCAATAATACTAGAGGCTAACACCTACGGATTTTAGACCAAGAAATGGTCCCCACCAGAAATCCAAGAATGTGATCTATGGCAAGGAAACATATGTGGGGTGAGGTGTATGAGCGTCTGGTCGATGATCAATGGCCACACAACCCCCATTTTTGTCGAAAATAGCCATGAACGACCATTTTCAATAATACCGAAGGCTAACACCTACAGATTTTTGACCAAGAAATGGTCTCCACCAGAAATCCAAGAATGTGATCTATGGCAAGGAAACATATGTGGGGTGAGGTGTATGAGCCTCTGGTCGATGATCAATGGCCACACAACCCCCATTTTTGTCGAAAATAGCCATGAACGACCATTTTCAAAAATATCGTAGGCTAACACCTACGGATTTTTGACCAAGAAATGGTCTCCGCCAGAAATCCAAGAATGTGATCTACGACAAGGAAACATATGTGGGGTGAGGTGTATGAGCCTCTGGTCGACGATCAATGGCCACAGAACCCCCATTTTGCCGAAAATAGCCATGAGCGACCATTTTCAATAATATTAGAGGCTAAGACCTACGGATTTTTGACCAAGAAATGGTCTCCACCAGAAATCCAAGAATGTGATCTATGGCGAGGAAACATATGTGGGGTGAGGTGTATGAGCCTCTGGTCGATGATCAATGGCCACACAACCCCCATTTTTGTCGAAAATAGCCATGAACGACCATTTTCAATAATACCGAAGGCTAACACCTACGGATTTTTGACCAAGAAATGGTCTCCACCAGAAATCTTAGAATGTGATCTATGGCAAGGAAACATATGTGGGGTGAGGTGTACGAGCCTCTGGTCGATGATCAATGGCCACAGAACCCCCATTTTGCCGAAAATAGCCATGAACGACCATTTTCAATAATACCGAAGGCTAACACCTACGGATTTTTGACCAAGAAATGGTCTCCACCAGAAATCCAAGAATGTGATCTATGGCAAGGAAACATATGTGGGGTGAGGTGTACGAGCCTCTGGTCGATGATCAATGGCCACAGAACCCCCATTTTGCCGAAAATAGCCATGAACGACCATTTTCAATAATACCGAAGGCTAACACGTACGAGTTTTTGACCAAGAAATGGTCTCCACCAGAAATCCAAGAATGTGATCTATGGCAAGGAAACATATGTGGGGTGAGGTGTATGAGCCTCTGGTCGATGATCAATGGCCACACAACCCCCATTTTTGTCGAAAATAGCCATGAACGACCATTTTCAATAATATCGAAGGCTAACACCTACGGTTTTTTGACCAAGAAATGGACTCCACCAGAAATCCAAGAATGTGATCTACAACAAGGAAACATATGTGGGGTGAGGTGTATGAGCCTCTGGTCGACGATCAATGGCCACACAACCCCCATTTTGCCGAAAATAGCCATGAATGACCATTTTCAATAATACTGAAGGCTAACACGTACGCGTTTTTAACCAAGAAATGGTTTCCACTAGAAATCCAAGAATGTAATCTATGGCAAGGAAACATATGTGGGGTGAGGTTTATGAGCCTCTAGTCGATGATAAATGGCCACACAACCCCCATTTTTTATGAAAATAGCCATGAGCGACCTTGAAAATAGCCATGAGCGACCATTTTCAATAATACTAGAGGCCAACACCTACGGATTTTAGACCAAGAAATGGTCTCCACCAGAAATCCAAGAATGTGATCTATGGCAAGGAAACAAATGTGGGGTGAGGTGTATGAGCGTCTGGTCGATGATCAATGGCCACACAACCCCCATTTTTGTCGAAAATAGCCATGAACGACCATTTTCAATAATACCGAAGGCTAACACCTACGGATTTTTGACCAAGAAATGGTCTCCACCAGAAATCCAAGAATGTGATCTATGGCAAGGAAACATATGTGAGGTGAGGTGTATGAGCCTCTAGTCGATGATCAATGGCCACACAACCCCCATTTTTGTCGAAAATAGCCATGAATGACCATTTTCAAAAATACCAAAGGCTAACACGTATGGATTTTTGACCAAGAAATGGTCTCCACCAGGAATCCAAGAATGTGATCTATGGCAAGGAAACATATGTGGGGTGAGGTGTATGATCCTCTGGTCGGTGATCAATGGCCACACAACCCCCATTTGCCGAAAATAGCCATGAACGACCATTTTCAATAATACCGAAGGCTAACACGTACGAGTTTTTAACCAAGAAATGGTCTCCACCAGAAATCCAAGAATGTGATCTATGGCAAGGAAACATATGTGGGGTGAGGTTTATGAGCCTCTAGGTGATGATAAATGGCCACACAACCCCCATTTTTTATGAAAATAGCCATGAGCGACCATTTTCAATAATACTAGAGGCTAAGACCTACGGATTTTAGACCAAGAAATGGTCTCCACCAGAAATCCAAGAATGTGATCTATGGCAAGGAAACATATGTGGGGTGAGGTGTATGAGCATCTGGTCGATGATCAATGGCCACACACCCCCATTTTTGTCGAAAATAGCCATGAACGACCATTTTCAATAATACCGAAGGCTAACACCTACGGATTTTTGACCAAGAAATGGTCTCCACCAGAAATCCAAGAATGTGATCTATGGCAAGGAAACATATGTGGGGTGAGGTGTATGAGCCTCTAGTCGATGATCAATGGCCACACAACCCCCATTTTTGTCGAAAATAGCCATGAACGACCATTTTCAATAATACCGAAGGCTAACACCTACGGATTTTTGACCAAGAAATGGTCTCCACCAGAAATCCAAGAATGTGATCTATGGCAAGGAAACATATGTTGGGTGAGGTGTATGAGCCTCTGGTCGATGATCAATGGCCACACAACCCCCATTTTGCCGAAAATAGCCATGAATGACCATTTTCAATAATACCGAAGGCTAACACGTACGAGTTTTTAACCAAGAAATGGTTTCCACCAGAAATCCAAGAATGTAATCTATGGCAAGGAAACATATGTGGGGTGAGGTTTATGAGCCTCTAGTCGATGATAAATGGCCACACAACCCCCATTTTTTATGAAAATAGCCATGAGCGACCTTGAAAATAGCCATGAGCGACCATTTTCAATAATACTAGAGGCTAACACCTACGGATTTTAGACCAAGAAATGGTCTCCACCAGAAATCCAAGAATGTGATCTATGGCAAGGAAACATATGTGGGGTGAGGTGTATGAGCGTCTGGTCGATGATCAATGGCCACACAACCCCCATTTTTGTCGAAAATAGCCATGAACGACCATTTTCAATAATACCGAAGGCTAACACCTACGGATTTTTGACCAAGAAATGTCTGCACCAGAAATCCAAGAATGTGATCTATGGCAAGGAAACATATGTGGGGTGAGGTGTATGAGCCTCTAGTCGATGATCAATGGCCACACAACCCCCATTTTTGTCGAAAATAGCCATGAATGACCATTTTCAAAAATACCAAAGGCTAACACGTACGGATTTTTAACCAAGAAATGGTCTCCACCAGAAATCCAAGAATGTGATCTATGGCAAGGAAATATATGTGGGGTGAGGTGTACGAGCCTCTGGTTGATGATCAATGGCCACACAACCCCCATTTTGCCGAAAATAGCCATGAATGACCATTTTCAATAAGTACCGAAGGCTAACACGTACGAGTTTTTAACCAAGAAATGGTTTCCACCAGAAATCCAAGAATGTAATCTATGGCAAGGAAACATATGTGGGGTGAGGTTTATGAGCCTCTAGTCGATGATAAATGGCCACACAACCCCCATTTTTTATGAAAATAGCCATGAGCGACCTTGAAAATAGCCATGAGCGACCATTTTCAATAATACTAGAGGCTAACACCTACGGATTTTAGAACAAGAAATGGTCTCCACCAGAAATCCAAGAATGTGATCTATGGCAAGGAAACATATGTGGGGTGAGGTGTATGAGCGTCTGGTCGATGATCAATGGCCACACAACCCCCATTTTTGTCGAAAATAGCCATGAACGACCATTTTCAATAATACCGAAGGCTAACACCTACGGATTTTTGACCAAGAAATGGTCTCCACCAGAAATCCAAGAATGTGATCTATGGCAAGGAAACATATGTGGGGTGAGGTGTATGAGCCTCTGGTCGACGATCAATGGCCACACAACCCTAATTTTTGTCGAAAATAGCCATGAACGACCATTTTCAATGACACTGAAGGCTAACACCTACGGATTTTTGACCAAGAAATGGTCTCCACCATAAATCCAAGAATGTGATCTATGGCAAGGAAACATATGTGTAGTGAGGTGTATGAGCCTCTGGTCGAAGATCAATGGCCACACAACCCCCATTTTTGTCGAAAATAGCCATGAATGACCATTTTCAAAAATACCAAAGGCTAACACGTACGGATTTTTGACCAAGAAATGGTCTCCACCAGAAATCCAAGAATGTGATCTATGGCAAGGAAACATATGTGGGGTGAGGTGTACGAGCCTCTGGTCGATAATGAATGGTCACACAACCCCCATTTTGCCGAAAATAGCCATGAACGACCATTTTCAATAATACCGAAGGCTAACACGTACGAGTTTTTAACCAAGAAATGGACTCCACCAGAAATCCAAGAATGTGATCTATGGCAAGGAAACATATGTGGGGCGAGGTTTATGAGCCTCTAGTCGATGATAAATGGCCACACAACCCCCATTTTTTATGAAAATAGCCATGAGCGACCTTGAAAATAGCCATGAGTGACCATTTTCAATAATACTAGAGGCTAACACCTATGGATTTTAGACCAAGAAATGGTCTCCACCAGAAATCCAAGAATGTGATCTATGACAAGGAAACATATGTGGGGTGAGGTGTATGAGCGTCTGGTCGATGATCAATGGCCACACAACCCCCATTTTTGTCGAAAATAGCCATGAACGACCATTTTCAATAATACCGAAGGCTAACACCTACGGATTTTTGACCAAGAAATGGTCTCCACCAAAAATCCAAGAATGTGATCTATGGCAAGGAAACATATGTGGGGTGAGGTGTATGAGCCTCTGGTCGATGATCAATGGCCACACAACCCCCATTTTTGTCGAAAATAGCCATGAACGACCATTTTCAATAATACCGAAGGCTAACACCTACGGATTTTTGACCAAGATATGGTCTCCACCAGAAATCCAAGAATGTGATCTATGGCAAGGAAACATATGTGGGGTGAGGTGTATGAGCGTCTGGTCGATGATCAATGGCCACACAACCCCCATTTTTGTCGAAAATAGCCATGAATGACCATTTACAATAATACCGAAGGCTAACAACTACGGATTTTTGACCAAGAAATGGTCTCCACTAGAAATCCAAGAATGTGATCTATGGAAAGGAAACATATGTGGGGTGAGGTGTACGAGCCTTTGGTCGATGATCAATGGCCACAGAACCCCCATTTTGCCGAAAATAGCCATGAACGACCATTTTCAATAATACCGAAGGCTAACACGTACGAGTTTTTGACCAAGAAATGGTCTCCACCAAAAATCCAAGAATGTGATCTATGGCAAGGAAACATATGTGGGGTGAGGTGTACGAGCCTCTGGTTGATGATCAATGGCCACACAACCCCCATTTTGCCGAAAATAGCCATGAATGACCATTTTCAATAATACCGAAGGCTAACACGTACGAGTTTTTAACCCAGAAATGGTTTCCACCAGAAATCCAAGAATGTAATCTATGGCAAGGAAACATATGTGGGGTGAGGTTTATGAGCCTCTAGTCGATGATAAATGGCCACACAACCCCCATTTTTTTATGAAAATAGCCATGAGCGACCTTGAAAATAGCCATGAGCGACCATTTTCAATAATACTAGAGGATAACACCTACGGATTTTAGACCAAGAAATGGTCTCCACCAGAAATCCAAGAATGTGATCTATGGCAAGGAAACATATGTGGGGTGAGGTGTATGAGCGTCTGGTCGATGATCAATGGCCACACAACCCCCATTTTTGTCGAAAATAGCCATGAACGACCATTTTCAATAATACCGAAGGCTAACACCTAAGGATTTTTGACCAAGAAATGGTCTCCACCAGAAATCCAAGAATGTGATCTATGGCAAGGAAACATATGTGGGGTGAGGTGTATGAGCCTCTGGTCGACGATCAATGGCCACACAACCCTAATTTTTGTCGAAAATAGCCATGAACGACCATTTTCAATGACACTGAAGGCTAACACCTACAGATTTTTGACCAAGAAATGGTCTCCACCATAAATCCAAGAATGTGATCTATGGCAAGGAAACATATGTGTAGTGAGGTGTATGAGCCTCTGGTCGATAATGAATGGCCACACAACCCCCATTTTGCCGAAAATAGCCATGAACGACCATTTTCAATAATACCGAAGGCTAACACGTACGAGTTTTTAACCAAGAAATGGTCTCCACCAGAAATCCAAGAATGTGATCTATGGCAAGGAAACATATGTGGGGCGATGTTTATGAGCCTCTAGTCGATGATAAATGGCCACACAACCCCCATTTTTTATGAAAATAGCCATGAGCGACCTTGAAAATAGCCATGAGCGACCATTTTCAATAATACTAGAGGCTAACACCTATGGATTTTAGACCAAGAAATGGTCTCCACCAGAAATCCAAGAATGTGATCTATGGCAAGGAAACATATGTGGGGTGAGGTGTATGAGCGTCTGGTCGATGATCAATGGCCACACAACCCCCATTTTTGTCGAAAATAGCCATGAACGACAATTTTCAATAATACCGAAGGCTAACACCTACGGATTTTTGACCAAGAAATGGTCTCCACCAGAAATCCAAGAATGTGATCTATGGCAAGGAAACAAATGTGGGGTGAGGTGTATGAGCGTCTGGTCGATGATCAATGGCCACACAACCCCCATTTTTGTCGAAAATAGCCACTGAACGACCATTTTCAATAATACCGAAGGCTAACACCTACGGATTTTTGACCAAGAAATGGTCTCCACCAGAAATCCAAGAATGTGATCTATGGCAAGGAAACATATGTGAGGTGAGGTGTATGAGCCTCTAGTCGATGATCAATGGCCACACAACCCCCATTTTTGTCGAAAATAGCCATGAATGACCATTTTCAAAAATACCAAAGGCTAACACGTATGGATTTTTGACCAAGAAATGGTCTCCACCAGGAATCCAAGAATGTGATCTATGGCAAGGAAACATATGTGGGGTGAGGTGTATGATCCTCTGGTCGGTGATCAATGGCCACACAACCCCCATTTTGCCGAAAATAGCCATGAACGACCATTTTCAATAATACCGAAGGCTAACACGTACGAGTTTTTAACCAAGAAATGGTCTCCACCAGAAATCCAAGAATGTGATCTATGGCAAGGAAACATATGTGGGGTGAGGTTTATGAGCCTCTAGGTGATGATAAATGGCCACACAACCCCCATTTTTTATGAAAATAGCCATGAGCGACCATTTTCAATAATACTAGAGGCTAAGACCTACGGATTTTAGACCAAGAAATGGTCTCCACCAGAAATCCAAGAATGTGATCTATGGCAAGGAAACATATGTGGGGTGAGGTGTATGAGCATCTGGTCGATGATCAATGGCCACACACCCCCATTTTTGTCGAAAATAGCCATGAACGACCATTTTCAATAATACCGAAGGCTAACACCTACGGATTTTTGACCAAGAAATGGTCTCCACCAGAAATCCAAGAATGTGATCTATGGCAAGGAAACATATGTGGGGTGAGGTGTATGAGCCTCTAGTCGATGATCAATGGCCACACAACCCCCATTTTTGTCGAAAATAGCCATGAACGACCATTTTCAATAATACCGAAGGCTAACACCTACGGATTTTTGACCAAGAAATGGTCTCCACCAGAAATCCAAGAATGTGATCTATGGCAAGGAAACATATGTTGGGTGAGGTGTATGAGCCTCTGGTCGATGATCAATGGCCACACAACCCCCATTTTGCCGAAAATAGCCATGAATGACCATTTTCAATAATACCGAAGGCTAACACGTACGAGTTTTTAACCAAGAAATGGTTTCCACCAGAAATCCAAGAATGTAATCTATGGCAAGGAAACATATGTGGGGTGAGGTTTATGAGCCTCTAGTCGATGATAAATGGCCACACAACCTCCATTTTTTATGAAAATAGCCATGAGCAACCTTGAAAATAGCCATGAGCGACCATTTTCAATAATACTAGAGGCTAACACCTACGGATTTTAGACCAAGAAATGGTCTCCACCAGAAATCCAAGAATGTGATCTATGGCAAGGAAACATATGTGGGGTGAGGTGTATGAGCGTCTGGTCGATGATCAATGGCCACACAACCCCCATTTTTGTCGAAAATAGCCATGAACGACCATTTTCAATAATACCGAAGGCTAACACCTACGGATTTTTGACCAAGAAATGTCTGCACCAAAAATCCAAGAATGTGATCTATGGCAAGGAAACATATGTGGGGTGAGGTGTATGAGCCTCTAGTCGATGATCAATGGCCACACAACCCCCATTTTTGTCGAAAATAGCCATGAACGACCATTTTCAATAATACCGAAGGCTAACACCTACGGATTTTTGACCAAGATATGGTCTCCACCAGAAATCCAAGAATGTGATCTATGGCAAGGAAACATATGTGGGGTGAGGTGTATGAGCCTCTGGTCGATGATCAATGGCCACACAACCCCCATTTTTGTCGAAAATAGCCATGAACGACCATTTACAATAATACCGAAGGCTAACACCTACGGATTTTTGACCAAGATATGGTCTCCACCAGAAATCCAAGAATGTGATCTATGGCAAGGAAACATATGTGGGGTGAGGTGTATGAGCGTCTGGTCGATGATCAATGGCCACACAACCCCCATTTTTGTCGAAAATAGCCATGAATGACCATTTACAATAATACCGAAGGCTAACAACTACGGATTTTCGACCAAGAAATGGTCTCCACTAGAAATCCAAGAATGTGATCTATGGAAAGGAAACATATGTGGGGTGAGGTGTACGAGCCTTTGGTCGATGATCAATGGCCACAGAACCCCCATTTTGCCGAAAATAGCCATGAACGACCATTTTCAATAATACCGAAGGCTAACACGTACGAGTTTTTGACCAAGAAATGGTCTCCACCAAAAATCCAAGAATGTGATCTATGGCAAGGAAACATATGTGGGGTGAGGTGTACGAGCCTCTGGTTGATGATCAATGGCCACACAACCCCCATTTTGCCGAAAATAGCCATGAATGACCATTTTCAATAATACCGAAGGCTAACACGTACGAGTTTTTAACCCAGAAATGGTTTCCACCAGAAATCCAAGAATGTAATCTATGGCAAGGAAACATATGTGGGGTGAGGTTTATGAGCCTCTAGTCGATGATAAATGGCCACACAACCCCCATTTTTTTATGAAAATAGCCATGAGCGACCTTGAAAATAGCCATGAGCGACCATTTTCAATAATACTAGAGGATAACACCTACGGATTTTAGACCAAGAAATGGTCTCCACCAGAAATCCAAGAATGTGATCTATGGCAAGGAAACATATGTGGGGTGAGGTGTATGAGCGTCTGGTCGATGATCAATGGCCACACAACCCCCATTTTGGTCGAAAATAGCCATGAACGACCATTTTCAATAATACCGAAGGCTAACACCTAAGGATTTTTGACCAAGAAATGGTCTCCACCAGAAATCCAAGAATGTGATCTATGGCAAGGAAACATATGTGGGGTGAGCTGTATGAGACTCTGGTCGACGATCAATGGCCACACAACCCTAATTTTTGTCGAAAATAGCCATGAACGACCATTTTCAATGACACTGAAGGCTAACACCTACGAATTTTTGACCAAGAAATGGTCTCCACCATAAATCCAAGAATGTGATCTATGGCAAGGAAACATATGTGTAGTAAGGTGTATGAGCCTCTGGTCGAAGATCAATGGCCACACAACCCCCATTTTTGTCGAAAATAGCCATGAATGACCATTTTCAAAAATACCAAAGGCTAACACGTACGGATTTTTGACCAAGAAATGGTCTCCACCAGAAATCCAAGAATGTGATCTATGGCAAGGAAACATATGTGGGGTGAGGTGTACGAGCCTCTGGTCGATAATGAATGGCCACACAACCCCCATTTTGCCGAAAATAGCCATGAACGACCATTTTCAATAATACCGAAGGCTAACACGTACGAGTTTTTAACCAAGAAATGGTCTCCACCAGAAATCCAAGAATGTGATCTATGGCAAGGAAACATATGTGGGGCGAGGTTTATGAGCCTCTAGTCGATGATAAATGGCCACACAACCCCCATTTTTTATGAAAATAGCCATGAGCGACCTTGAAAATAGCCATGAGCGACCATTTTCAATAATACTAGAGGCTAACACCTATGGATTTTAGACCAAGAAATGGTCTCCACCAGAAATCCAAGAATGTGATCTATGGCAAGGAAACATATGTGGGGTGAGGTGTATGAGCGTCTCGTCGATGATCAATGGGCACACAACCCCCATTTTTGTCGAAAATAGCCATGAACGACAATTTTCAATAATACCGAAGGCTAACACCTACGGATTTTTGACCAAGAAATGGTCTCCACCAGAAATCCAAGAATGTGATCTATGGCAAGGAAACATATGTGGGGTGAGGTGTATGAGCCTCTGGTCGATGATCAATGGCCACACAACCC